>NC_045559.1:145484887-145784887 GCF_009819795.1 Aythya fuligula
AAGAAATCCAGAACAGCCTGGAAAACAAAACCTGGTTAGTGAGGTATTGTTTGCATGTTAGCCATGGTCAGCACAATGTCTTAGGACTGAGAGGTGAAGTAGGCAATAGCTGAAGGTCTGTGTTATTTCATCTTCAAAGCTACAAACATTACAGGTTGAATAGGGTAATTGTACATTTCAATATGAAGCAATGTGTGAAGTGAAGCAGCCTCAGAATTTCCCATATTTTGTAGCAGAACAGCACAAATTTTAGCATGACAAACTGCACCTATATTATAATGTTGGGATAGGATACCTGCTTGCTTTATGAACAAATCTTTTCCTTGTTGCACGCCTGATTTAAGGGACAGTAGTTATCACAGTGACATTTTTCCTGTAGACATTATCCATACAGCAGCCATTATTAAAGGCAGAAAGAGCTCTTCTCTAGGCGTATTATCTGTACACTCCAACTGGGCCTTGCTGAGTCCCCCATGTGATTGTTATGCTTTGTTCAGCTTGTAAAAAAAAAAAAAAAAAAAAAAAAAAAAAAAAAAAAAAACACAACCACTCTGTAGACCACCATGAATTTATGGTACATGGCAGCTTTAAACTTGTTCATAAAGGCTTAAAGGCAAGAATTGAATTCCCTGGATTGAAATTAATTTTAAATGCTTTAATGGGGTGAGCTCTCTTATTGAAGACTGATATGCCTGCAGGCTTTATAAAATGCCAGCATTCTAGAATGCAGAGATAGTCTCTGAGTCAGGTTGCTAAAGGATATCACACACCAGTGGCAATTACCACCCTGCCTTCTGCGGTCACATACAATGCCATAAAATGGGCCTCAGACTTCCTTATTTAATTGCCTGTTTTCTTTTCATCTCAAGCACAGGGCAACAGAAATATGTTTAGCTCACCCTTGTAAAATAGCACACATTTTCTTACTTTTATGCCTTTGAAATATTGCACATGACAGTGAATATTTAGAGAATTTCACGAATGGCAGAGACTTGTAAGCAGCCTTATCCTGGGGATATTTATTGGCAGAAAGCTTCGGTGGCATCATGCTTCAATGGTGTTGAAAAGGTAAGACAAGTTTGTGCTGGTGGAAGTGAGGGGTGAGCCGCCTCTTCCCACTTCAGAAGGGTGGCTTGTGCCCTGGCACAGCTACCTGAGGACCACGCACCTGATGTGCAAGTAAAACATTTGCATACTTCTCATTAGAATATTTTGAATGAAGAGGGATGATAATGCCATTTTTGCAGCACTACCCTCATGTTGTAACCTCAGTTTGACAGGTGACAACAGGTCTTGGCCCAGTGTGATTTTGGACAAAATTGCTTCATGCAATGGAAAAATGTGTATGCTTATGCCTCAGTTTCCCCAGCTACTTCTCTCTTTCACTTTTCTGTGATTTGTTTGGATGCAGAAAACATGCAGAGACAACATGTTCTGCATCTGTTAACCAGCTGCCTTCTCTGAAATCCTGTACTAACATACAAGTCAACTCCCAGTACAGAAGGCCAGTGCTACCCCCTGCCTGCTCACCTTCTGTGGTACTGCAGCAGGACCTGGGTGGGAGACACTGCTTTGAGGAACCACTTACTTTTTCCTTTTCTTCTCTACTTCCCAGGCCTTTTGCTCTCCCCACTATGCCTGAGCTGCCAGCTTCTCCCAAGAAAGCTTCGGTTGGTCTTTATGTAGGTATGTCATTGTATAGTCAAGAAGGAAGAAATCTGGGTCCCTCTGTCACTGATCCCCAAGCAGCAGAATGTCAGTGACTGTTCCTTAAAAAAAAATTAAAAAAAAGTAAAAAAAAGTAAAGATACTTTTGTTAAGACATTTGCACGCCTCAGAAGATAAAGCTTTGTCTGTTAAAAGTTATGAAATAGTGGTTAATATGTGTGCATAATGAGTTCTGAACTAAAAGATAAATTAAAGAAATCATTCTTTTTACCCAGCAACAAAAAAGAAAGGGAAAAGTACACCCACAGTAATAAAGATACAGGCTTTTAAAGTCTGAAATCACTCTGCTTTGCACAAAATGAATGAATCAGAAGCTCAATGAGCTTCAGAAGAGAATTTCAGGGAAGCATGGAAACAGTCCTCCTCCATAGTTAGATAATCTCAGTAATGCCTGGAAAAATAAACCCTCCATATTCTCAGGCTGAATATTCTTTCCGATACAAATTCATACGTCAGTCCCCTAGCCCATGTTGCCACTACATTGCCAGATGTATTTCTTGTGCTGAAGAGGACTCAGAGGAAAAAAACATTAAAAAAAAAAAAAAAAAAAAAAAGGAAAAAAAAAATCTTCCAGGATCAGGTGACATTCTCCTCTGTTAACTGTAGGGGAAAGAGAAGGTAAAAAGCCCACCTTTAAGGTCTGTCGGTGCCAGACAGCAACAATTTTCTGTTGTTGAGATTACTGTTCCATAGACCTGCTTGCTGAGCTACATGGATAGTCAGTCTCTGACCCAGATCCGTCCAAATGTTAAAGCTTAAAAGGTTAAAAGGTTAAAGCTGAAACAGGGTAAAGAGTGCTAGCACAAGCAGATCAGCTGAGGCAACAGTGATGGGGATCGTCAAGCATTTCCACTGTGGCGTTGCTGCAGTCAGCAGAGGATGTGTGATCAGGCTTTTGGAGCTGAAATCTGTTAGACCTGACAGTCTTTAAAGGGAAGGTTTCTGCTACTGAACCTACTCTGGGCTCAGCCAGGTGGTACCTAGCAAACTGGCACCCCCGGGTGTGAGAGAGAAACACATACAATTAACACCTCTTGGTGGTATTTTCATAAGCGAGTAGTTGCATGAAACATAAATGTGTATTTCTGGGAAAGTTCAACCACGCAAATATGATTGCTAATAGTTAACCTAGTCGATGAAAATAAAAATGATACTTCACAGTCTAATGTTAGCCTGGTAAACCAGGGACAGAGCTCCAGCCAACATATAATGCTGGAATAGTTGGAATATAATAGTTGGAATATAATAGTTGGAATATAATAGTTGGAATATAATAAATAGTTGGAATATAATTCTATATTTTGCATTACTTACATAGAACAAGAGCCCACATCTAAAACAGTCTTTTGAGGAACTCATTTTGCAGTTGAAACAACCAAAGATCTTCTCTAGGATTTGTTTTTAAAAATTTATTTTTAATTTGCGCACCATTTGTTGTGCACTTAATACTGCATTTAAAGCCTAGCTGTCCTTAGAGAAGTCCAGATGCTCAACTCCAAGAGGAGTACTTGTAAGCGGTAAGGAGGCATAGTTCCTTGATTCTGGCCCTTTATAAGCCAAAGACATCTTTACTTGTATTGCTGTTGAAGGAATGGCCAAAAGATGGGTTGGGCAAACTTTGTAGGGATGTGTAATGAGTTTTATTAAACCAGCTGGTAAAAAACAGGCCTCCACCAGGCCTGAAATCAAATCCTTTTCATTGTCTCTGGGAAATGTTACATTGGGATTAAGTAGGTGTGGGAAATATTCTGCCATAGGTGATAATGAAAGCTGATTGATCAGCCACCCACCAGCTCACAGGAAGAATTCCTACAGAGGGGTGCAGGAGTAGTGGTGAGGTACCTATGGGTGCACTTCATCTCTTCTGTAACATATCTCCTAAGAAGATAAGAGTTGTTCCCTTTGTATGTGCATTTAGAGTTCATTATCAATCTGGCATCTTTGAGGATAACTTTTATTTACAGTTCAGGGCAAAAATGAAACATTACTAACCAGGGTGGCAAAAAGCAAGTGTTAACCTATTTAGTATGTCTGGTGACATACTGCAATGAAGGACAGGAGTCTACCATGCAAGCTTACAATCTGATTTGATTTCAGCATTTGATTCCCACCTTCCCCACCACAAAGGCCCAGTCCCATGAATTTATGCAGAGCTTATCTTCTATCCAAAAAGAGGTCTACCTCTTCCACGGTCAGCTGGATGATCATACCAGACACAGGCAGAACCTCAAATGTATTTTTCCCAGGCTACAACCTTACATCAGAGCCTCTCCCTTCCCACAACACATGCATAGGAGAGATCTTTCAGATCTGGTGGTCCAAAGTGCAGGGCAGCTCCTATGGTATGGACTAATACACAGCACCTTGTGCACTGGGGCAGAATAGACTTGAGAAGTCCAGCTGAAAGACGCTGGAAGTTACCATCAGTCATAGGTGTGCTTAAAGGTAATGTGTACACCAAACATCCTTCGGTTGATGCATACTGAAGCAGCAATTAAACATTCCTTTGGTCAGGGACAGCTGTAACACTAAGATAATGCCCAGTGAGGCAAGAGCAAAACCTGAGCTATGTGAACTGGTAGGTTTCCCAGGGACTTGCTTGCAGAAACAGGATCTGGTAGTACTGATTTATTTTGCAGCTGGGTTTGAGACAGTCAGAAAGTGACTACAATGCCAGGAGGTAAAGAAATGCAGTAGTGTGTGTCGCCTTCAGGCACTGCTTTTTTGGGCGAATGGATGGTTTTCGGGGAAAAGTGCTAACTGAAAGGGCATGTCTGAATTCCTGAAAATGGAAGCTGACTCCTGCTTAGTTTTACAGTGTTTAGGAGAACAGAACTTTGATTTTGTTGTTGTTGTTATATATATGAATACTATACCAAAGAAATTCACGATCCATAATGAGCTACTTATTCTAAGATAAAACCATCCTGTGAGTTCCAAATATCAGCACTGGGTGCTTGAACCAGCTAGCAAAATAGAGTTTCCATGGCAAATGGAAAAAAAAAAAATTCACAGGCAAATGCATTTTTCAACCTGCTTTTCTTTAGCAAGTTTGCAGGGAGTGTGCAGCAGAGCCGCCTCGGTTATTCAAGTCCTTGTAAAACACACAGCTGGCATAGCAGCATTTCCTTTCATCAGGTTAATTTTGAGACAAGACCAGGGAGAAGAAACTGTAAAGATTTTGCAATTTTTAATTAAGAAATTGTGTAAGTATATGAAGAGAGCAGCCATATGATGAACAAAGTAACTAGACATAAAAGAGTTTGTGTTTACACAATATGTACAGTAATAAAAAAGAGTCATATAAGGAGATAGCTACCTCCTTTCAACCTACTAGAAAACGCCATATCCTGAATTACCTCTCACTGTGCTTTCATGAACAACCTAATGTTTATCACCATCACCTTTACCAGAAGTACCAGCAGAACTGAGCTACATAAAACTATGGTTGAAGAAAAATGAAGACATCCGTCACTGCAAAATGCATAGCACCCTGAGAACAAGCATATTTTCTGTCAAATTAAAAAATAACATGCGCACAGGTGCTAAACAGGATGGAAACAGAGACATTGCTGAAGGATAACTTGGCAGTTTCCAGGTGAACTTTGCCTTCTTGTTCTCACAGACCACAGCTGCCAGGCAGCCCCTTGCCCGCAGCACTCCTTGCCTAGGGGCAAGGCAGAGGCACACAGCTGGCACCACACAGCAGGGCCAGGGCCAGCTGCCCTGATATAACTGCATGATTACGGCTAACCTCAAACATCTGCAACAGCATGGCAAGTTGTACGTTACCTGATCAGCCGATAAAGCTTTCTTTCTGAGGAAGGACCGGTTTTCACCAGGAGAGACACTTGTGGAGTCCTCATTGCTTGCCTCTGAAGGAGATAAAGTGAAGTAGCCAGATTTAAAAAGTATGTCAAATTTTAACCCATGGGAAGATGAAGAAACAGCTTGAAATTCATGTGTTTATGAAAACAGAGAAACTTATACAGAAAAAAATCATATTGTGTAACTAATGTTGACATGGCCAGATATTTATGAAGAGGTTCAAGAGAACATGGGAAATTATCATCTATCTCTAAACCTGTGGTTTAGAATCTGTTCAAACACAGCCTGATTTGTCTATTGGTAAAACACAATCACACTCTGCTGAGTTGCTGCTGCCCTCTCCCTTATCCTCTGGCTCTTTTCGTCTCCATTTAGATTCCCCAGGCTCAGTGAAAGATCATCACCCCACATTTGGGTAATGAATAGTAAAGACAAGTGGTGAGAATAGAGTACACAGACAAAGAAGGGTGTTAAAAGAATTTGATAAAATAAGTTTAACAGATAGAGGTTAAAAGAGCATTTTAAATACCTAAAATAAAAATGTGTTTTTAAAATATATTCAATTTTTAAAATAAGAACTGATTCCCTTCCTGATGGTGGACAATACCTTGTTCAGTGAGACCAGTCAGTTCCTCACAGATGAGATTTCTTTAAGTTAATTGTAACTCAAGCAATAGTAGTAACAAGCAAGTGGCTTGAATATTAGAAAAAGTGGTGATGACGGTATAAACTTTGTTCTTTTAATTTCAAAAACATTTTCAAGGAGATTTTAAATCATTTATTTAACCTCAAGAGAACAACTTGAAAGATTACAGCTGAGTGGCAGGACAACTCCTGGGCGGTTTTTACTCCAAAGGCTGCAATTGAATTCTTTGGGAACTGATAGAAGAATTAAAATAGCTTGTGCGCGCGTGCGCGCACGCGCGCGCGCACACACACACACACTCCTTCTCATAGGAAGTCATTTGAGATCCATTTGTAAAAAGCTGCTCCTTAAAAGGTCTTGTGGTTTTAGGTGTGTATATCATTTAATGAGCTCCTGCTTGGATGTGTTTGAATTACTTTTTTCTCAGAAAGCACAGCTTCTGAGCTGTGTTGGTCACAGGTGCCTATTTACATCTGGCCCCATTTTATTTGCTCCTAACTGAAAATAAGGGGATTTGAGATTACTCAACCCTATCCTTTGTAATTAAATCATAAAAATGTCTCTGTATCCTGTTCCTGTTAGACAGAGCTGGTATTCAAATCTTTGCCTGTTTCAAAACATGTTGTTGTTTACCAGAAACATGTAAATTGCACAGGCACACAATAGAAGTTGTTGAAAACATGTAAACAAGAAAGCTAAATCTCTGATATAATTTATATTATGGTACATTGGATTTCAGCTGAAAGCACAAATTTGTAAAAATAAACATGAATTTTCATACAGTCATGTCCCAAATTTTCAATTGTTCTTTTAAGAAAGTAGCAGAAAAACAAGCTTGTCAATTAGATGTACACAGTGAAGAAAAGTCAAGTTTTGTACTATTTTATATTATTGTGGAAATATGCAGAGAAGCATGGTTACTCTTCATTTATTCAAAAGATGTTATATTTTCATGTGCAGATTTTAAGCCTTAATCTACACAGCAACATCTATGCTTCATGTATATGCAGTTTCATAGTATATGCACGTATCAGTGAGTTTTCACTATATGATTTATTTAACTATAATATTAACTATATTATTTAACTAAGTCATTTTATGCTAGTTTTATGTGTTTCTTAATCTGTGTATCCATGTTTTGAATTGTGTTACTTATAATATTGTAATAATAATATTGAATTTTGTTATTTATAATGTAATAATAATAATAATATATTGTATCCAATCCCTATAAACTAAACTATCACTAAACTAAAAATGATCCCACAATGACATTTGTAATCAACATGGTTTATTTATTGCAAAGAAGGTTACAAGATATAGTTTGAGATACAAGCCATGAACATACATTTCTTAAAGTTATTGCAAGAATTCAAGTAATTTTAAGGTCAAGCATATGCTGTCAACATTACCTTGACAGTGTAAGTTTTAAGATAAAAGATTTATTTAAAAAATCAGTTGACTTAAGAACTTTGGAATACAAATTATCTTTTTCAAAGATTTTCAGAATACAGTGCTCTCTGTTACTACCTCTACACCTAAGTGCAGAAGACATAGGAAACATTAAACAAGAAGAGTTTCTCAGAAACTACACAGCAAATTTTTCACATCCTACATAACCTTCTAAGAATGATCCTAAAATCATGTGAGGCCAAAATTCTGGTAAAACAGCCTATAGAGTACCATATCTAATCATTTCAATTATTCTATGATCCTTCTCTAAGATGCGCAGAATGACCCATGAAAGCCATACAGTCTACTTAAATATTTACTATAATCCACTTGACAATACTGCATGTAAGAAAGCTTAGCAAGAATAGTCATTTTACTATTTTAATTGTCATTTTTCTCATTTTCTCTAAAAAAAAATAAATAAAAAAAAATCCAGCCTTTTTCCAAAGACTTGAATTCTTCTGTCACTCTGAGGAGCATCCTGCCCTTAGTCCCAGCACACCCATGCTGTTGGAAAGTAGGTTAGTACTGTGATAATAGCAACATTTATTGGGTGATAAAATTGCTGTAAATTTTGTGTAACTTAGGTCAATGAATAATAATAATAATAATAATAATAATAATAATAATAATAATAATAATAATAATAATGTCTCCTGTCTTCTCTACAGTTACATTTCCCTGAAAATTAAAAGAAACCTGTACTATAGAAGTGGAGAAACTCATAGTCTCACTGTGGACCAGGCTGAGATATGAAAGGAAAATTTTCATCCTTTTTAAATGATTCATTACATCTCTGAGACTATGTCTCAGTTACCAGATCAGGGACTTCTTCTGAACCCCGGGTTCCAGGTAAGGGCTATAGGCAGACCCCAGATGGACCAGACCTGTGAGATGAGATGCAGTAAAGTATCGGTCTCCCACTTCTCTGGTTTCGCAGAGAAGACACCAAGGTTTGTGGGCTGGAAAGAAGCCCAGGGAACCCAAATCCCCAAGTGCTCTGCAGCGTGTAAAATATCATTTTTATACAGGTTTTCTTCTGTCCCAGATAGAGCTTCAGATCCTAGAATTGATCAAATAAAATTCTTTTAACCTTACTGTCTTTGTGGCACATGAATTATCGTTTGAGAACACAGCATTGATCCATGGACTGGTTTGTTACCTTGTGTCTGACAACAATTTTTCTGAAATGCTTCAGAAAATGGAGAAAGAAAACCCAGACTGAACAAGCACAAAATAATGTAGCCATGGGGGAAATATCCACATAACCTCCACTATCTGGTAGTTCTTTTACACTGTTAACACAGCATGGTTATATTCTGTACATTTTTTTGTGCCATCTAATTAACTATGAATGTCCTCATTATCTGTATAGATGTTGAACCATTTTTCAAATCCTGCTAAGCTCTTTGCCTCCATATCTTCTGGCAATTAGTCCTAATAGATAATTATATGTTGCATAAAGAGCATTTCCTTTAAACCATGTTTAAACACGTTTCTTCCCAATTTCACAGACCACCCCCTTTCTCTCCTATTATGAGACCCACAAAAGGAAGCTCCCAATTTATATTCTCTGTCTGTGTAAATTCCCAATATTTTATCTCTGTCTCTCATAGTTCCCCTTACTTGTCTTTCTCCTAGTATGAATTATCTTTCACTCTCGCAGTGTGGAGGTTTCTGCATAAGCCTCAAGTTATTAGACTATTGCCATGAAACTCCAATTGTTTTTGTTGCTGTTGTTTGTTTGTTTTGCTTTGCTTTGTTATTAGATGTGACTACCATAATTTGGCATACTGTCAATTTACATAACCATATTCTTCTCCATCTTCTTGTCTATCTTAGATTTGTTTGATTTTTATTACCAGTGTTACATTCTGAACAGAGATTTTCATTACAGTTTGGGTGGTGAAAACAATTTTTTCCTGAGTGCTGACAGTCACTTTAGATTCCAACAATCCCTAGAAGCTCTGTTTAATCCAAAATAGATAGCATCGTACATTTGTCATACACAGCAACACTTACAAAACTTCTGTGACAGGCTTTAATAAAAGCAGTTCAAATGCCAAGACTACACACTTTTGTATTAAGGATAGTTAGGAGTTTTTCAACAAAATGTTTTTATTTTGAAATTCAACTTTTAATTAAAATGTTTTGCCTTTCTACAAAGGCGTTCAGTGGTAACCTTTTTGAGTGCATTATGATCACATGAAATTGTGACAAAAAGAAGTGTATTTGTGTGTGTGTATGTGGAACAGGGAGATAGATACAACTCAAAATTGTCAGTGATGTAGAGTCAGGGCTCATACCCAGAGTGTCAAAGTTTATGATCGCACATCTATGGTTGTTTGCTTGGATCTCCTCTCTACCAGGGGTTCCTGGATTTCAACAAAAAGTTAAAAGGACACAGATTGGTCAAACATCTATTTTCCATACATTTTTTTGTCTTGTTTTGTCTGTCCCATCTCTTGTAATCTATTTTTGTGCTGAGGCTCTCACAAACATTTTGTTTTGGTAGAGGCTGTGCTTATTTGCCCCTTGTTATGTTACATTCATTACCGCATTTTATAATTCTAATTTTGGTTGCTGCTTCAATTAATTTACTTGTTATTGAAGAACTGGTTTCTCTGGTTTCGGTCTCAGGAACATCCCTTATGATATTTTTTAAAGAGAGGTTCAGCATTTACTGCCATCATATTATTTGGTACAGAAGCTGATTTCAATACACTGCCTCGTGTTTCTATCCTTCCTTGTATACCTCAGAATTACTATCCCAAACCTAGTCCCAGGAATCTGTTATACTTTATTAACAAGTGTTAACTATCATTTGTATAAAGTACAGTCTCCCAGCTACCTCCTTGATTTTTGATCAGAGTCATGTGTGTCGATGGACATTTTAATTTTTACATGCTTCAGTGATCAAAGTGACAAATGACTTTTTAATTATTTTTGCTTTGTAGGTGGCTAAGTAGGAATTTAGGGAAAACTGGTGGGATATGTGAGTTCTTGGCCGTATGGTTAGAGGGGACTGTATGGAAAAACAGGCCACTGTACAGCTGGCAGCAGGGCTGATCTAATGACTATCTGCTGCCAAGACAGGGCTCAGCAGCAGGGGTGGTAACATTCTGCCCCAGACATACGATGCTTTTCAAGTAGAAAGTGCCCTGAGAGGAATGGGTGGGAGGAGAAAAAGCATCTGCTGAGTGTCAAGGAATTACAGACCAACAAGCACCCATGGCTCACACCACCAGTCGTTTGGAGGTGGTCAGGTGTTGATGAAGGTGGGTCTGTTATAATTTTAATTTGCTTCTGCTAACAGCCTCGTAAACAGTATGTGTAATCATAACACAAAGCAACTTGAGGAGGGAGTTGCACTGCTGTGAAAACTGAAGGTACTCTGTGCCTTTTCAGGTACCTAGGCATCACTTTGCAAATACCTCTAAAGTATGGATAGGGCAGGCTCCCCAGGCCCCTGAACACCCCTACATACAATCCACCTGATCAAGAATATTGAAGAAATTTCTCCAAGGGCTTTTGAGTTTTCCTTGATAAAGTGTGAGGACAGAAGCTGGTATTTATGACCGTACAGAGTGTAAGGCACCTCCCTTTTTCCAAGGGACTGCTGCGCTCCACTGTGAAACCTCCGACAGTGTGGGCTCAGCAGGTTTCACCTGTGCATGGTGGATCCTTGGCACTGCATTGCTCAGGTTTTTAACACTTGTGTAATGATATCTGGTACGGTGTTACAACCCAGCTTTGATGTGTCAGGGCTGTTCTGTGTCGAAAGTGGCTTTTAAGAAAACCCTCTAGGTGAGGAATGCTGTGTTCCTCCACTTAATGTCAAGCTTTTGTCCCACATTACTGTTCTTTAGCTCTCAACAAACTCCTCTCAACCACCCTAGATTATGGCATAGTGGGTATTTATTGTCACACCAGTGGTGACTGCTCTCTCATCTCTACAAACACACAGAGACACACATGAGCTAAGGTCGAACATTGTCTTTCTAGAAGGGCATTGATGAAGACTTCATCTTCACTGATGCTTGGCCTGCCAACCTTACCCCTGAAGGTGAGAGTCCTAAAGTGAAGATAGGAGAAGATGACCTTCCAGATGTTGTGTATATTACATGCATACACAGCACAGAAATTGGCTACCTGGACTTCAGAAGCCTAATTAGCGACATTTGGGAGCTGCAGCCTGTAATGTAATTAGATAGGAACACAGAGCCCTCCAACTTCTAGGCTTGTGAGGGTGCAACCATACCTAATCCTCCTCTGAACAGTAACCACTATGTTGCAAATCTTGGATGCTAATCACGTCTACACAAGCTGGCTGTGCTTAGTTTCTACACCCTTAGTGCTAGTGGCTCTTCTCAGATGCAGACCTGTCTGTGCTTTCCTTATTTTCCAGACCCAGGAGTGCATGCTGCTGTGTTTGCTGGAGCAGTAGCTGCAATTCCCCCTGCCCCAGTTCCTTATGCATGAACCTTGCACACCAGGAGTGTACATGTTTCAGCTTTAACCACTGATTAAACTTGGCAAAGTGACAGAGAAGAAAGAAACCTAAACTTAACTCTGGAATTTGCTGACTACTACTAAAAATCTCCATATATATATATATGAATCCAAAAATTCTACAGATTCATATAAAGCATTGAAGAATTACTGAAATTCTGGTAGCATGGCTTTTGCTTTTTCTCTAAGTCAGGACCTCAGAGCTTTGAGGATGGGTCCTTTCTGTCCCCTTTCTGCAGTCACTTCTGAAGGTGTGATATTGCTCTATGTGGCCAGGTTATTTCCTGTGCACAGCACAGTCAGGGACCACGTGCTCTGGCCAGCAACAGGCCCTGGTTTGCTGTAGTTTTAGGCAAAGCAAATATAACAGGTGCAGCCAAGTTTTTGAGAGCAAAAGCTGGGGAATGCCAAGAGATGAACAAGTAAAAACATCCCATTTGACTTGTTGAAATGATCAAGTAAAAAAGAAAAGAAAAAAAAAGTAAAAACCTTAGATCAAATGAAACTTTTCATTTGTTTCCAAGTAAGGTAATTAAAAACAACAATGAGGTAATGGAAAAGAAAGGATAGACGTAAGCATTGATCACAAAAATAGCATAGAAAAAAAATATAACATCACATTTTCAGCCACCAAAGATGTGGGAATCTGAGGTTCAATTTATTCCCCCATCTGAAAAGATGTGAACCCCTTCCTCTCAATAGAGAGAACATGCTTAAATACTCATATTGGCACAGAGAGAATAAACTCCTGGGTATTTTAGACATCTTTATGCATGTTTTCAAATACCAGGATCAGTGATTGTTTCAGGATCCCACACAGATGAGGAAAGCTCCAGCCCTACATAGTTTATTTCAGAATATTTAGACACACTGCTCGTGGGGCTGGAGGTCCAGGTGCAAATCCACTTAAATGGGGACAAAAGCAGGACCTAGGCCTTCTGTGCTGTTAACAAAAGCAGTTAGTCCCGAGGAAGGGGTAAAAATGGAACAAAGATATTTTTTTCTTCTTTTCAAATAAATTATACAAAAAAAAATAATAATCAGATTTCACTTTTTGTGCTTGGCTATAGAGTCTTAATTCAGGTTTTTAAATTTTTAATTGTTTCTCTCTCTCTGCTTGTTTGGGTTTGGAAGGAGTTTTTTTTCCATATGAAATTTTTCCATAAGGTATTTTGAGATGAAGACAAAATGAGTTCTCATGCCAAGCCGGTTGTTGGCTAGTTGTGCAACTGTTTCCTTAAATACAGGTCATTTCTGGGAACACCAGCCTCCTAGCATTGCAAACCAGCCTCATGGCTTCTCCTGGAATTAAGCTGTCTGCTGTCTTCAGTGTTATCATTCACCTGTAAACATGAAGGACAATTTTGAAAAAAAAAAAAAAAAGCAACGTGCCTTTCTGTCACTTCATAAGGGACTCAGTACAGAGCAGTGATAATAGCAGGGCTGCCAGAAAGTCCCAAGCAAGTGAAATTTCAATGTTTACGGATTCTGGGTGATGATTACTAGGGTGGATATTCTCAGGCATGTCTGCTAGTTGTTGCTTGAAGCCTGGGCACTTTTACTCATTCATTGACTAAACAGAGCGTGAGTCATTAACCTTTATATTTACACACACACACACACGCACACACACACCCTGAACAGCTGGGCTTCTAAAAACTTTCAAACTATAAACATTAATAATTAATTCGCTCTGGCAGCTACCTGCACTGTTTCCTCCTCAGCCTTTCATAACATCTCACAAATACCTCCTTCTTGCCTCTCTCATCAATGGGAATTGTTCTCTGGACATGCCCGCCCACTGGCATACACGCACACTCACACGAGCATACGCAAACATGCGCCGAGTAAACTGGAAATGGCAAATACGCCATTCAAGGAGGCTGTCATGGAAATAGATTTCCAGGGCACTGAGCAAGTCATTGTACACTGAAAGAAACAAAGGGTTGCGCTTTTACGTCGGCGGCGACGTCCCAGCTCTCTTTGCTTACTAAGACGGACAAGCACACACAAACAGTGCAGGAGGCAGAAAAGAAGGCAAAGTAACTAGTATTCCTCAGTTCAACTCTTCCAATACGGAACAGAATGAAAATCATTTGTTTTAAACAAGGAAAATCCTTTTCTCGGGAAAAGAGTAAATGAATGGGCACCTGCCAAGCTCTGATAAACGTCTGCTGAGGGCCTAGATCAAACATTAAACCTCCAAGTGTCTTGTTTCGCCTAAGGTGGTAATGCATATTCAGTACAGATTAGGAGCCACATATTTAAAGGTATCCGGGTGCTTAACTGTCATGTTGTCAGGGGCTCAAACACTTTTAAAAATAGATTTTAGTTAAAATCAGAAGTCTTAAAAACAAACAAACAAACAAAACAAAACAAAACAAAACAAAACAAAAAACACCACCAAATCTCACCCTGAAGGGAGATTCCCAGCTAATTTTAGCATAATTTCTTAAACAATCCCAGAGTAATCAGTCTTCCTGCCAATCTGAGCCATATAGTGTACTTGCACGAACAAGAGCCATAAAGTACATGCCACACAACATAGGAGACCCAAGGAGAGCAGGACCATGAGGGCTGGTCCTAGAAAGAAAGAGGTGGTTTCCACCAAGGGTCTGTCTGCTTCACCATGGGATGGGAATGGGATGTGGAAAGCCAGTGCTGGAGTCCACAGCCTCCTCCCCTCTCCAGGATCTGGATTGCCCTCTAGCCTCAACTCCTTGTGTAACCTCAAGAATTTAATATTGTTCTCACATGGGCATCTTCTTTGAACCGGTTATGAACCTTGTGCAATTGGCCACCTGGATTCAGAAGATGAGAAAAAGGGAGAGAGTTTCCTTTAGTGGGCAGCTCATCCTAGCCGTCTCTATTCAGTTTCTAGAGAGACTAGATGTACAAGGTTGCAGGTATCCTACATGAATAATTCCTTACGTTTTATTAACTTGAATTTCCTCATTCTTTTTTAACTGGTAAACTCATTAAAAAGAAGAAGATGGCTACATTGAGGAATGTTGCAATGTGTTTTAGCTTTTGCTATAGATCCTGTAGGTTTATGCATGCACGTTAATATTTGCTGTTGTTTATTGTATCTGCAAAATAGAGGAGACAACCCTTTCCTGTTTTCCAGGGATGCAATGGCATCTAATAAATATTAGTATTATTTTTTCTGCTGCAGGTTAAAATGTTGTGTATAACCAACAAAGTTAGGACTTTCAAACCTTTTTCTAGAATTTTGAATGTTCTTATGGACCATTGTTCAAAGACAATGGTCCTAGGGTAATGGTGATGAAAGCAACAGACACAGAAAGCTGAGATATGGATGGAGGGAAACCATTGACTTTCCTTCTGCCCAGAACAATGCTTCTTTTCTTATTCTCTGTTACAAATCCAGATGTTATTGTTTATATCTTTTTCTGATGGGTCACAATGGACACACTCCTATAGAGTCCAGTTTCACCTACATTATTCTTGCCAGTTACTGTTCCCACAGTTAACTGAAAACTGGAAGGAAACATGATTTTTTCTTACCCTAACAACGAGTCTGTGCATCACCATGGATTCACACCATACACCTACTCCCTTTTCCACTTGTTCTGTTATGTAACTAGTTAAGTCTACTCTAGAAGTTAGCCCCAGGGATCAAAGAGAATAGTGCTTATTTCTAAGCACGACTGAGCAATCTGACAGCCGTAAGAACATCTGTAGCTGTGCTACTGTCCCCTTCCTACCACACAAATTTGTGCTGCCTGTGACTGCCTGGAGGGACAGGAAAGCCTCCATGGCACACACTCAGTTCACATCTGGTCAGATAAGTTTCACTGCTTTCACTGCATTGGACACAGCAAGAGACATGAAGACTGATAGGCAATTTCTATAATTGCACGTTTCTGTGGAACTATTAGCCAGCAAGTAGGATTCCTGCTGCTACAAACATAACAGGAGAAAGAAGTATGCTGTCAAAATGAATTAAACACAGCTCTGGTTTAATTAACAAAGTGGGATTGTGCTGCAACTATCCAAGTCATTTTACAGAATACACACTGTAAGTTGCACGATCTAAAATAGGAAGAGGCCCCTACATTTGTGCAAATAAACATAGAGGTTCCAGCTGGAAAGAGCACATACACGCTGCCTCTGCCAGACTGCTCAGAAACTATTTTTCAATCACCCTCACCTCCAGCCCACAAAGAGGGGCAGCAAAGATGTCTTGAGCAGGGAGCTTACTGGAGTCACCACTCTTAGTCACTGCCTTCTGTTCCTTATGTTACCTTGTGCTTAAGTGAAGTTTTGGATATTGTTCTTCATTAGGAATAAAATGATAACAGAGTGCATCCATCAAATGCCTATTTAGGATCTCTAAGACTTGAACTGAGTGTATGGAATTTGTGGGGGTATAGGCTCTCAACTAATTTACTCTGATATGCTCTGTTTTTATAACATGGGCAGTGTTTGGTTCTGCTCTCCCACAGGTAGTATGCAGTTCAAAGATAGTAAGCACATATTTTGCTCCCTTTTTGAATCCATCAAGCCTGCTTTGCAATCATTATTCAGAAAGATGAATAATGAAATGTATAAGATATATAAAAAGCACAAAAAGTGAGAATATTCATTGATAGACTGATATGGAGCTCAAGCTGACGAGGAAAAGGATCTGATAAAATTAAACAAGGGTGACGTGAACAATTCAGGCTAAGATAAAAACAGCCCTTCCTTCTTCAGTTCACTACTTCATGGAGAGCAATTAAGAAGGCACAGCGTGCAAACATTCCTCGGTATCATCCATCATCTGGCTAATTTGCATGCCACCCTGCCCAGCTGTACCATTCCCCTAGCTGTCTCCTCTTTCTTTTCCTACCTGCCTTCTCTACATCCCAACATTAGGTCTCTTGCTGAGGTTGGGGGGGAGGGGAAGGAGGGAGGAAGAAAGAAAACAATCTAATAAGGTAAGAAAATGAAGGAAATATGACGTTTACCTAACAGAGTGCAGATGTGCTAATTTACAGGTATCGTTGAGGATGATATTTCACAACTGTCATTTTTATCAGCATCATCACAAAGGTTAATCCCAATGTTTTCATTTGGAGTAACATCTTCCTGATTTTCTATTTTATAACATCCTGATCCATTCTGGGACTCATTTTACAGATATACACAAGGATAGGGATTTTTTAAAAATCACTAATATATCAGGAAAGAATACCAATAACAGCATTAGAAACCAGCTCTGTGGATATTACACGTGACTTTTCCTGAAGCGTCTGATATTTGCTGCTGCCTGTAGAAGCATGATCCATTTCAGTTTGACAACTTTTTTAATGTTTCTGTTTTCCATGTGGCATAGTGTCTTCACCATTTGTTTTCCTCACCCTATCCCCAACCAGGTTATCTGAGACAATAAATAGGAAGTGGCTAATATTCATTTACAAATTCAAAAACATTGTAGGAGCCAGAAGCACAGGAATGTGGATATGATAAGGGGCTTGAAAGGAATCAGAGGAGGCTCATACGCACACGTGGTTATGCCAGTATACTCCCACACCTCAGAGAAGCATCTAGTTATGTAGAATATCCCTTTATAGACACACTCACTCCATTCCACAGACATCTGATAACATCCTACGTTTTAGCATAGGAAATAACACAAGTGAGTGTTACAAACAATAGGAGAAAGAGGAGGACGGCAAGCATAATATTTCTAAGAGTGTGACTGAATGTACATAAACTATAGGAAGCCAGTTCGAGTGAAGTTTTGTTTCTAACATTAACTAATTAATAGCAGAAATTCCCATGAACATTATAAGTCAGTGGCTTCCTACAGGGTCACAGTACAAGGTCCTGAGAGAAGGGCTTGAAGAGGAGCAGGTAGCAGACAGTTTCACAAGCTACCCTGGGAACATGTTGTTCCTTATGCTGTTGAAAATGGGAGAAGAAAAAATAAGGACACCAAAGATGACTCTTACTAGTGCTGCAGGGCACGGACTACACAGGGATTTTAAAATTGGAATTGCTTTGATGTATCTCTTCTATGGCTCTGCCAATCAACCAGGACTACCTGCATGCCAGAAACAACTTCCTTGAGTTCCAGATGGAGTCCATGAGCCTTGTTTTCTTCAGTGTGTGTAGCTGGACTCTGATAGCAGCTTTCTGCAAAGCCAATGGCTGTAGAGGGACTATTCTCCTCAGGTCCTGCTATTAATAGGACAAAGCAGAGGCAGTCTGCAATATTATTTCTCACCTGCTGTTCCGAACTCCAAACTGGCATTTACTCTTCTTCATTTTGCAAAACATCTCTTAGACTTGGTTAATCCCATTTTACTTTATCCAAATATCTGGTAATCTGGCTTCCTGTCACCTTCATGTTAGTTTGAAGATTCTCCTAGCCTATATAGAAATGGAGGTTGATGACTGATTTAGGATTAAGCATGTCTGATTGTAGATACTTTTTGTCAGGTATTTCAGGAGATTTTTGGTGCCTGGTAGTCTGCAAAATGTTAACAATGATTCATCTTGAAATATTAGAGTATCTTGTTTCCAAAGCAATACATCAAAAGAGCAAAACAAGACAAAAAACCCATATTGATTATCCTCACACAATAAGTGTGAAAAGATACATAAAGCTTGAATATTTGTTCTTAATGGTTCAAGTAGATGTAACTCCTAATTTATGCTCCTGCTAATCCCTCAGGTTGTGAGGAACAGATTTAGGTGTGATCATACAGCTGAACCTCAGGCAAACTCCTTGTGATGATTCATTGATGCTTATCCAACCGGAACATACAAAATGGTGAAGGGAAAATGCCAGACTCTCTTTTGGGAAGCTTTCATTTCATTTTTAATAATAATAATTCTATGTCAAATATTTGTTTTTAAAATGTATGTTATTATGTGTAAAGATTGTGCACATTATCTCCTAAAGAGAGTAAACAGATGTGGCTTAAACCACAGCCCTTTGTTACACTTCAGTGGAATAAAAAATTCCAGTCTACTTTTTCCACTTTGTTTGGTTTCAAATACACCATTTTAGGAAAGAAGTGGAAAAAGCACATAGATCCAGTGGGGTAAGTTTATTCTCCCAGATCACTTAGTTTTTGTTTGTTTGTTTGTTTGTTTGTTTGTTGTTTTGTTTTCAATCTTTTCAGTACTGTAGGACTTCTGGAGGACATCTTGAATCACATACTGCCAAATGATAGTAATAATAATAATAACAATAACAATAATAATAATAATAATAATAATAAAGGCACTCTCTACACATATCTAAGGAGGCATGTTCACTAGGAACCTTGTTCTTTTTGGACACTGTAGGAGGCATCCAACTGTCATGCAACATGGCAGGTTCAGTGGAGGCAGCCATCAGATCATGTCCCTATTGCCAGCCCAAACATGCGACCAAGTTCACAGGTGCAGATACCAAATTTACCTTGGAGTGGGTCAGATGCAAAAAAAGCCTCCCTATACATAAATTACCTAGAAGAGAAAGTTGGCGTGCAGACTAGATCTTATAGGTACTGCACCAACTACAGATGCACATTTCAGGACACCAACACGAAAATCTTAGCTTGTTTCACCTCAACCTCTGAAGGCTGAGAGGGTGTGAGGTAAGGTCTACATAGACACTGTGGCTTGAAGCAGTCATGCAGTTCTGAAGAGACTCTCTCCTGTTTGCCTCTGTTCTGGTGTCTTGGTTCATCTGGCAGAGTGATTTGTGTGTGCATAAGTTAGGTTCCGCTTGGGGAAGAATGAAAAGAAATATCCACTTCTGAAGTGCTCTGGTGCTCCATGGAGACTGTGGGTTTTGAACCTCCATGTGGGCCACATCACCACCAGGCATTGTGTAAAATACCTATTCTACAAGGAGGCTCTTGACACTTCCGCAGATCCCATAACACCCAAAACTGTCCCTCCTGCCATGCAAAGAAGCAAGTGCCATCTTTGCCTTTCCATTTATCGAATGCTGTGCCTCATCTGTTTTTGCAAATGCCCTTTCATCTTCTGAAGTCTCCTCTAAATTTGTTACCCTTTCACTTGGTTACTTATCCAGCCTTGTCTGTGACCCTGCCTAGAAGAACCCCTCATTTCTTTTTCCAATTTGCAACCTTTGTCTTGTCTGTCAAAGTATCAGCTAGCTGTATGTTCTCCTAAAAGATTCGCAGAGCCTTAGGAAATTACACCATTCATAAAATCATGAGAAGAAAAGGCTAAAAACTTCTTGGGCAGTTGAATAACACAATGATCACTATTAGAAGATTGTTAGAAATATTATATGACATTCAGAAACAGAAGGGAATATTTCTGAAGACAGTAATCACATTGTGGGGACAACAGAAGATGTGTGTCCAGTACAGACAGCTTGAGGAGTTCTGTGGTTGGGAGTCCACCATAAAGTTGTCTGCCTATTTTAAACTCTCCATTCCCTGGGTCATGGGGCCACCAAGCCTGTGTTGACTTAGAGATCCCATTCCTAGACCCGGACAGATGATATATGTGTGCATTTTGAGGGGCTTCTGCTTTGGCCGCTCCCAACATGACTTTTAACACTCAACCTCCATCCATGCTAATTGTAGAGTGGGTAAGGATAGAGTTTCCTGTTCATGTTTCTAGGCTGGGAGGAGAAGGAGTGAACCTCTGGCAGAATTACAGTTGTATGTTTAAAGCTGTGGTTTAGCACACTGCTGGTTTATTCACTTCTGCAAACTATTGTCCAAGAATAATTAGCTGCCAGAGAATTCCTTCATGTAACAACCATCTACATCCAAAACCATTCATCCAGTCCCACCCAATAAGAGCACCCACCTCAAGTCCAGGCACCCAGGCAAGCTGGAAGTGCAGCACACCATGGCGATTCATCCCTCTTAGCCTTTTGAAGAGACAGACACATTCACATGGTCCCTTCCCATGTGCACCGCATTATCATGTGAAGATGTAGTAATGGCACCGTGCACAACAACATTTATTTCTCCCATTCCTGACCTCATCCACAAGGCTGAAAAGTATATGCTAAAGGGTTTCGATGTATTTAAAAGGCTCCTACTGGGATAGCAGCTAGCTACCATACTCCTCTCTTTCTCACACTGGTAAAGAAGCTTCATGGTTCCCCACTGTCATAGATGCCCTCCTCCTTTCAGAACTTCCCATGGCCATGCCTGTCATTTCATAGAGATCCCTTATGGCACAAAATGATAACCTTTGGAGAAAATGTGGTCCCAGGGAGAGAGTATCTAGGGCAGAGATTGATTCTTGTCTCCTATGTGAACAGACAGCCTGGAAATAGAGAATAAAGTGTGAGTATTGTATTCCTGGAAGATAAATGGAGAGTGAAAAGTGTTCTGCATATCTGCAGACACACCATCACTTCTAATAGAGTCCACAGCATGGTGTCTTATGGCGTGGAGAGACATGGGAAAGTGGACAAATGTTGGCAGCAGCAGCTCCAGGTGTTTGGTTACTGAAGAAAGCACCCAGCAGAGTTTGCACAGCCCTACGATACACAGCCCCAAACCATTCCTCATTCTGACAGATATAGCAAGACATCAAACAGATTTGTGACAAATCCTGAGGGGATGCCTTCATTGCAACCAAAAATTTCATCTCCTGCCTCTGGCAGGAGGAGCATCTTGGACAAGTTTATATACAGGAGACATTGTCAAAGGAGACTCTGTCAAAGTGCTGGACACAGTGTAGAGATAATTAATGAATACCTGGTGGGCTAGTCAGACCTTGTCTTCATCTGCCTCTCAGATGAGTCTGTCAGAGAAGTGGGTCTGTTCCAGTTTTCCAGAAAGCTATCCTCTTGACAGCTTGAGAACAGTGGAGAGGATGATCACAGGCAGCAGAACAGGGTACTGTACCCTCACAGGCACAGAGGGACTGACAAAATTACTTCCTCTTCCTCCAATAACTGTCTCATGAAGATGAGGCACAGAGGTTGCCTTGTCCTTCCTCTGCCCTCACATCCCAAAAACAAGAGGGTAAAGAGGCATCCCATGCAGTGCCTCAGGCTGAAGTGAGCCCTGAGAAAGGAGAAGGCAGAGTTCTGAGCTGGTGTTGCAAGGACTATTCAGGATGCTTAAAAGGACCAGTAGCTCAGAAGCAGGAGAAGTAGCAGAAACAGCAGCTCCTCCACTTCTCTTCAGAGCTTCAAGGCCAGGTTCCTGCAACATGAAAGAGCTGGAGGAGGAAGAGACCTGAAGAGAGACCTCCACACCATCCGTGGTGGAGAGCAAGCTCTGAGCAGCATGGTAACAGCTCTCCTCTCTTAGGCAGGCACTATTGTAGGCATTGTGTCAGCCTTTTGACTAGGCCATGTTAGCCAGCTTTTACCACCATTACCCCGGTGAGTTGTGTTACGGCAGAGACAACAGTGTGCACTTCCCCAGGGGGAAGTTTGTGCCTCTGGCTGAGTTTTCCTCCCCACCCCCTGCATCCCTTCCCCATCTCCCTACCTCTGTACTTGCTCCTAAGCAGTTCTTAGCCATGTTGGCCCTCCCACCCCTTAACCTGTTCACGTTAAAAGTGATGGGGCCTGTCAGCCTTCTCAGCAAATGAAATTGCCTACGCTAACAATTTTCTGATTGACTATGTGTATTTCACCTTGATCTAAGACTCCAAATGCTTCATGTGTGAGAGAGCAAGCACAGTTTCTGGGACTGAAGAGGTCCAGCTCTAAGTCCCTCTGGGGCAAGGAACATGGGCTGCTTGTGAGGCGAGAAGGGCTTGGTCCATCTGTGAATTGACCGTTTCAGGCAGAAGTCTAGGTACAGAAGACACATGAGATTTTTCCTAAAATTTGTAAAGAAGGAATAAGAGACAGTAAGGCATGAGTACCCTGAGTCCGTTTGGTGAAATCTGTCAAGGTATCTTGTCCTGTCTTGGGTCTGGACAGCAAGTGGTGGTAGCCCTTTCATGTTATGAAATCCAGGAAGTAGATGAGAAAGATGGGCTCTACCCTGTTCCTCCACCCTACACACAGACCTGCAGCCCTTAAAGTGTAAAGGTCTGAATGACTTTGCTAATGTCACCTATTTGCACCATATGAAAGAAGCAGGTGTGGAAGATGATCTTGGAGAGCTTCACTGTATTGGCCTATGATGGACTTGCCCGTCTCACACTGATTAGCCACAGAGTAGGCTCTGAAGTTTGTAAGACTCCACAGGGCTCATGATGCTATTCTGAATTCAGATGCCGGCTTCCAAAATTTCATGTAAGGGTGGTAAGGTCCTGACACCCACTCACAGGAGAGATTTTTGATGGTGTTTCTCTGCAGCGGGGAGCTTCATACCTGTCATTCCAATGGTGATGCAGTCCCAATAGTCTCAGTTCAACACCAATCAAGCCTGGACTAGTCACAGCAAACAGAAAACCAAGAGTGTAAGTGACAGTTCACTCTGGTTGTCCTAGAATAGCTGCTGGAGCCAACATTTTCCATCCATTAGCAGCATGGAGTGAGAAGACGTATTTAATCTTTCAGGTATGTTTGTACAAGAACAGATAGGTACAAACAGGCTATTAATAAATTATATCCGGAGGCTAGAGGAAGATTTCTAATCTTCAGCACAGTGAGATCCTGGAACAGCTGTCCAGTAGGAGCTGTGGCAACAACCAGCAACTGTTGTTAGCTGGAGGCTACTCAGGCAAAGCAGGCTAGATGTTGTGGCTATCTGTAGCATCACAAGACTGAGTTCTGCAGCTCAGGCAGACTCCTTCAGGCCCACAGTGCCATATACAGCTGAGAAAATCACAGGCTCTGCTTTGGAGTCCTACATCCTGGACCATGGAAAAGAAGGTACTTAATGGAAGCAAATATGCCCACCCCACTTCAGCTAGGAAGAAAGGCTCAAGGCCTTAGATAGAAGAACTAGCAGGAGGTTGTTGTAGCCTCTGGAAAAAGCCTGTGCTCTGAAGCTGGGCTATGTTTGAGTGCCTCACTGTTAGTTTATGGTGTTGATAGACTATGAAGAGGAGACTAAAGAAGAAGCAGGTAGCTCAGTTTTGCCTCTGCATGCAAGCAGAAACTCTCACTGATCAACAGAAGAAAAGCTTTTGAGAGTGGAGTTTGGTGAATGGTTTGGGAAAGCAATTATGTGATTTAGTTTATTTCCAAACCAGTGGCAAACACTTCCACTGATTCTAAGAGGTTTTAGTGCAATCCCAGCATAAGTATATGTATTGCAAAGGCCAACAAAGAATAAGCATCCTTATATCTTTATTACAGTTATATTCCATCTTCCAAAATGTAATATCTAATTAAACATATGAATGATGCATTTATTTACTGTGCATATTTTTAAAGCAAATGGTTCTCCATTTTCATTTAATTTCATTTTCTGAGGGTTGACAGATCTGTATTTATGTGTGTCAGACAGGTCAGGAAATGATGGTTACCCTAAACTTGCATACTAGGACATATTTTCCTAACTTAGCAAGAGTAAGTAACATGAATATCTGGGACTGCAGCCTTGTTTTGTGTGTTTTCAGGACAATGTTTAGTTGTGCCTTTGCAATGCCATTCAAGATCACAGGACTACTACCTGGCTTGTTTCAACACAGCTATTTACAAGCAGCATCTCAGCTATCTTCACTGACCATTGCAGTTGACATCTGTCTAGATCCATTGACTCAGAGACAAAGAGAGACCTTTATATGACACCTAATCCAATCTTTTTTCATATATATGTATATAAAGTACAAAGATACCACTTGGCAGGAAATCTTCAAGTTCTTATTCTCTTTCGTGCTATCTTTTTTGTCAATAATCCAACCTGCTTTGTTCATGTGCACAGTATTAGTATCTTTCAAGCTTAAGCCATTGGGTTGGATCTTGCAAAACCTTCCTATATAGCTCTTACTCAGAGCTCTCTTATTTAAAAGATGAGAATATTTTCATTGGTATGACTAGGCCAAAGATTTTAAATTAGTTCTTTAAGACAGTTTCCTGTTAATTAGAGAGGAAAGAGCTCCATCTAGCTGTTCTGGATCCAAAGGTGGAGGCTGGCATGAATTTATGCCAGAAGAACATGAAATACTAACAGAAGGACAAAATATACCCAGTTCTGACATCTCATAACTCTATTTTGGAGAAAGAAAGAAAGAAAGAAAAAAAAAAAAAAAAAAAAAAAAAAAAAAAAGAAGAAAGAAACACACACACACTCCTCTCCAGGCATTTTATCAGTAGTACATTAATAGTAAAGCATTACCAGGACTAATAAACAAAGGCACTTTGAGAAGATATTCAGAGGCAAGGGGAATCTTTCCAACCACAAATGCACACAATTTGCTTTCATTCTAAGACATAATTATCCCCAGAAGAAAATGTACAATGAATAGGAGCAAAACAGCCCACAGCTCATTTTGTTTGCCATCTTTTGTTGCATCACCTATTCTGTACTAATAAATAAACATCCATTGCACAGTGAACAGTTTTCAAATGATTCAGCAGAAGTTATTAATGATTCATTATCATTTCTATTGCAGCAGTGCCTGAAGATACCAATGGGGAATTGAAGCCCCACTGTACTAGCAAATAAAGGCAGAACTGTTCTGTTTGTGTGGAACCATGGCTGGTGCTCCTGCGCATAAACCCACCCTAACTTGAAACTAGCAGAAGTGCTGTTACTGCGTAGCTATGGCAGCACAACTCAGCCTGGGTTATGCAAACCACCTGAGAAGCTGAATAAATAACTGGAAACAGCCCACACTGGACTCTGTGCTGCCTCAGCTGTTTGTCAGGCTGTATCCAAGGCAGCTACTTCAAAGGGTGTTCAGATACATCTGTACAACCTGCGGTGATAGCTCTGACTGCAGGTCATTGGGCAGATGATCACAGGCGCTAGTCAATATCTGTAGCAACCAAAGATGTTATGGGTCGTCCCTGTTCTGTAGCTGCTTTTTCTTGTTCTGGTGGTCACCATCACTGTCACAGAAGAAGCCAGACAGAAAGAAATACAGTTTTGCACTTCGGCATCTTAACACAAATACACTGTTGTCAGCAGCTTAAGTGTGAACTGGAACAGCTGAGGTGTGGGCACACATTCTGCTCTGCTGACCATCTTCATGCAGGTGCTTAGTGGTGGTCACATCCAAGGCTAGCCTCATAGCATGCTCCAGTCCTCCTCTGCCTGAGCCCTTTAACAACAGGGGAATGAAGCAGCAAGGGAAAGGAAAAGTGACTTTACCACAATAGCCTTTGTAGGCACAGAATACATGGTAGGCTATAAGGAGTATTGGCCTCAGGACTTAAAGAAAATATTTACTTTAAAGAAAATTGTAATGAAATACTTTAACAATATTAATGAATAAACTCTGTTTAGAATTTATAAATGAATACAATTTCCTGAAGAATATAGCTCCCAACATGCTGACAGAAGCAGTTCATGCCTGGACCTTACCAATAACTATTGGCCAACCTCAAAGAGAATAGATATGTAGTTGTCATTGTCAAAGTCCTCCAGGGCATTAAGCATGGCACTCTGTTTTTCCCCACATATTTATACACACACAAATTGCTGTCATTGATGCAGTTATTGCAGATAGTAAAAGAGCAGGATCATTATGACTGCAAGTATTGCAGCACTGAGACAGGAAGACACAGGTAGTACAAGGGAAAGTTACTGACAGCACAGGAAGGCAGAGACAGCAAGGACTGGTTGTCTACTAACAAGAAACACTTTTAAGGACAGGAGTTTGTAAAGCTTTAGTGCAGTAAGATTCATTTCAGATTTGTGAAGGACTGAAGGATATAGTTGGAGGTTGATAAGTGATTGAGAGATAGCATCAGTCTTCTTCAGTATCAGAAACTACATGAGAGAGTTCAGACACTTCTTGTCACTTTGGTTATTTGCCTCTGAAAAAAAAATACAAAAAAGCTGATCAAGTTTCAGCTAGTCATGATATTACAAACAATTCAGAGTTTGCCATGCAGTCTCTTCCTTTCCTACAAAATTTAGATGCAACTTTGCTACTAAAGTTAGATTTCCAACAGCACAGCCATCTTGCTCCTCTTTAGCATAGGACTTGCCTACTTCCCTTTCTCACAACTGGGAGCCTTCAGAGGTGGAGAGCCACAAAAAGGGACGACAAAAGGTTGTTTGAACCATTAAGCAGCATCTTAAGAACTTTTAAGGCCTTCTATTTAGTCACTCTGTAAGGAAACAGTGTCTTCATTAGGTCTGCATGATCTAAGGACTCTGTGCTGGTCACTTCTCTGTGCAGTGGGAGTACAATGCAGTTTGGTTTTGTGTAAGGGCATTCATCCTAAAATGTCATAGTCAGAGCTTTACATAAGAATTTACATTAAAGAGTTTTCTGCTTCTTCCTGAAGCAGCTAAAGGACTGAAAATGTACACAGGGATCATACAAATGATCTTACTGTCACTTTGGAAGGTTTGAAATTGTTAAGAAGCATTTGGTAGTTTATATGCGAATTCTCCCTTGGTGGTATTCATATGTTTCACATGGACCAGAAGAAATGGTATTTAAATCATAAAAGAAACATCCTGGCTTACATGAGATAGGTTTCCATGGCATCTGGATACCATAGGGATAAATTATATCCACTTTGGTGCTTTCTAATATACATTTGGAACAGCACCAGTGTTATTCTGTTTCCCATATATGTCTCGTTTGAAGTGTGAATGGAGACCCTAAGAAGATTGCTGCTACTGTCTTTCCCCACCCCTACCCCCCCACTCCAAAAACTGTAGCTGGGAGGAGGCTGCTCATCATACAAGCATGCCTCTCAACTCTTACAAGTGTCTTGCTACTTGCAATTTATATTCAAGTGAAGGGTTATGAAACTGTTTCAAGAAAAGGAGCCCGCTTTCCTGAGCAAAACCAGAGTTACTTCTCATTTCCTGAAGTCACTTACTCCTTGGCAGTGTTGCTGAAATGTTTTAGGCAGAGTTGTATTTCTAGATAGGGTGTTTTGCTCTGGTAAATGTCTTTCTATTTTGACCAGTACCCATGCAAAATAATGTCCTACTTAATAAGTGTTAACTGATTTCCCCTGCTATGCACACGTTACCGTTGATTTCTAAGTCTTATCTTGTCAAGGAGTGTTTCCAGAACTGTTAACAGATAGAAGGATCTATTTAAAAGAAACTATGAACATAATTTTAACTATCTTGTAAAATTTCATAAGATCAGCATGAGTAAATCTGTAAATTGAGCACTTACAGAATGGTACAGTGTCTCTTGCAAAAACTACATTCTATCTTTGTAAAATAAGCAATTGCAAATATCACGAAGAACAAGAGCAACTTTAAATCTGTAATTTAAGATTGATCATGGTCATGCTAAGTTGTGTGACAATCTGAAATCTTGAAGAACTCTTGTAAAATGCTCAAGTCTTTGGCATATAATTTCATCCTCCATTGCATTGCTGATTTAAAAAAAAAAAAAAAAAAAAAAAAAAAAAGTGTTACAAATGTTTATAGCCCTCTTCATTTTCCAAACAGTTATATGTAAGTGCAATAAAATCTTCAGATATGAGTATCCCTTTAAGATGACATTATACCCACCCAAAAAGTGTGTTTCATTTGAAGGAAGCCCTTTGGCTTTGTGGCAGTGATGTAAGGTAGTTATGCCCAACATGGACTACAGAGCAGATGGAGTTTGTGTGAGTCATGCTTATACACCCCTGGGAATTTTAGAGGGTCCAGAAATGAAAGGTAGGGCAAGAGATATGGCAGATGGATGCAAAGTCTCAAAAAAATGGAAGAAAATTTGGGGTTTATTTTAAGCTTTTAGCAGTCATGGACACAGGTTTACCAGTCTCAGGATCTACATTATGTATTGGTAAACATGTCCAGTTTCATGAGGACCCTAGCAAAGTATCCATATAATAAAAAGACTGCCTCTGGAAAGAACACAGCTCTCCTCTCTCTCAAAAACAAACAAACAAAAAAAAAAAAAAAAACACAAACAAAAAAACATAGATAGTAACTAAGATATGACATATTCAGAATCTTTCCTATCATCTTCCTTCAGTCCAGTAAAGTATTGTTGTCTCTGAGGAGGCCAGTGCTGGTGATACTGCAACCAGTCCTGAATATTTTCCTTATCTTTCTTTCAAAACTAGCACAGGGGTGGACTCTTCCCTCACAGGTGTAGCTAGAGGAAGTGAAGGTGATGGCATCAGTCTCCTCTCCCTGACCAGAGACTCCACTGGTAGGGGATAGTTCTGGGATGTAGTAGACACAAGGCTGAAGACACTCTCCATCTTTGACCAAAATCAGCCCACAGGGGTATAGTAACTACAGAGTCACTTGGAGGCACCAGATAGGAAAGAGAACAATTTACACGTTCACCTGTGATAGGGGCATCTGTCAGCCTGCTGGTACATGTCATAGCTGTAAGACTTAGTTTAGATCCCAGATGTCCTCACTCACTGAGGTGAGCATCCTTCCCTGGCCTGGCCTCTCATTTTCACCTCCTGTCTCCTGGAAGCTACATTCAAGAAGATCCTGAAGGAACTTCACAGCATCCCAAACTTAATGCAGTGGCTAGGACAGGCTTGGGGGGAGAAACAGGGATCTTCAGGGTGACTCTGACCACCACGTGTTCTAGTGGTTGGCTGGGGTGGTTTGCTGATCTGCTCATGGGCATTCACATCTCCCTCTCTTCTGAGGTGCTCTCTTCTCCCCACACACCAAACAGTGGGACCAAGCACCTGGCTCAGGCCTACTGATATAACTCAAATCCAGGCACAAAAAAGCAAAGTACACAGCCTCTGATCCCCCTTAGGTCTCAGTGCAAGCCTATGAGAAGCAACATTTAATCAGTCTCTTAATAGGTTTTGTTTTCTTCCCCAGAATCTGGAGTTGTGTCCTGAGTTTCAGCTAGCAAAGAGCTGCAATGTCCGAGTTACCCTCTAAATATTAACAGGCTGTTATGGAGAGGAGGCCTTGCCAGTTACCACTATAACTTCTTGGACTGATTTTGCACTGTGTAATGCATTATCAGCTTCATGCTGGCAGTTCCTGAAGAAATGGACCTGGTTTGCCAGAAAGGCAATACATCAAAATGAGTGTGATATTTAAAACAAGAGTAAAACATTATCTACCTTGTCCATTTCTTTCTGAGGACAACTACAGCCTCCAATTTCTCTCTATATTGCCCTGACTGTAGCTTATTCTAACATATATTAACTTTATGTTTAGTAAAAAATGTCAGAGTTACAACCCATGATACATAAGTTTTGTCCGACAGAGCAAAAATTATTTAAAAATGAATTGGATGTGAGGAAATGGTAAAGAGATTTGTTTTCCGAAGAAAGGATGGCAGGAGGGAAAGCAGCAAAATTACCAGGGCAGTTATGGTCAGACCAATGTCCACACCATTTTAAGTGGAGAGAAGAAAATAAGCTCAACCCATTAGCCCAGCCTCACCCAGTACTTGTCATTGGTCTTGCTGGAGACCTTCTGGCTGAAGCTGCTTGGTCAAATGATACAGCCATGGTAGCATACACACTTTAAATAGGTCTTTGCTGATCTAGTTATTTTGACTGACATGGTTTTGATCATCCACACTCCGATATCTGTCTGGAAAAATTAAATGAGGAGATGGTATGCTCCTGCTGCATGCAACAATGTGAGGTGGTAACCTTTTCCACTGGTGTTTCCTGATCTGGGAAAGGAGATCTGTCCATTCCTGTGAACTCATAAGAGGGTAGTGAAGGGTACCCATTCTAGTGGTACCCTACTAGAATGGCCCAGGATGTGAAATCATATAATCCAGAAACAACGTGCTTTCAAAAGACCCTCAAAATTGTCTGTAGTTCAACCCTCTCACTCCACTTTCCACCTCCCAACTCTACTCTTGGCTGTTTGTTTTTCTAACCTGCTCTTTAAAATCTCCAGATGAGATTTCCAGCACTCTTCCAGTGTTTTTCTGGCTATATCATTGCAGTGTATTTCCTGGTGTTTCATCTGTCTCTTCCACCCCATGGTTTAAGACCATTCCTTCTTGCTTTATCAGCCATCAGCTTGGAAAATAGATAAGTATAGCTGCTTTTCAGATATTTTAAAAGTTTTTTTTTTTTCCTTTTTTTTTTTTTTTTTTTTTTCCCCTCAGTCTGCTCTTCTCTAGACTAAACAACCTCAATACCTTCATCTTTTCTCATGGGTTATGTTTTCTGGACCTCTGCTCATTCCTGTGCTTTCCTCCAGATTCTTTCCAACTGGTTCACATCTTTCCAAAAGCACAGTGCCAAAAATTGACCTTTCAATATCTGGTGTTCAGGCTTGGTTTGTATGAATAACCTAAGTTTGAATGATAAGCAGTGTCTAAACCTAGTAAGTCAGTACAATTTGCAGCATAACAGAAAGATAGGTTCAAAAATGGAAATGGAAAATATGAGTTTGATTTTACTTTTAGGAGTGCAGACATCTCTGGTGTGTGTCTGGAATACTGATATGTGTCTTTGTATACATGTACATGTACACTTTTCTACCAATTAGTACAAACATTTATAATTGAGGCCATAGTTGTTGCTGTTCTCCATGTAACTGATCTGGATCTATAAATAAATGTTTTAAAAGATGAAAGATTAACTTCACAGCAGTGAAAACTTTGGCAGATCTCAATGATTGTTCACACATGTAATTATATTCAAAAGGACAGTTTCCATTACTGCTGTCTGAAAAGAATCAACTGTAAGCTATCATACAGCTTTACTCCCAATAAGCTTATTTTATCTTGCTGCAGAAAATAAATAAATAAATAAATAAATAATAATAAAAAAATCTAAATAGCTGGTCTGGGTTTGGTAAAAAAAATTATTTATTTCAATTAGGAATGATATCACTTATCAAAATAAAATTTTTCCACTTCCTAACTTTAAGTAATGACACCTCTATGAAGGGTCATGGAATAATGAAAAGGAACCAAAGCTATTATTTCAACATCTAACGTGTTTGCCACTATCAGAGAAGTAAATACATAATGGGTGTGCAGGACTATGTGTACTTTCCCTTTCATGGGTAGTGGGTGGAAATTCTCAATTACAAAATTACTGAAATTACATCAGACTGTAACAGTTTGTTCCTTTCATTATTTGTTTTATAAAGTTCTTATTCCTACACGTGTGCTGCTTATAGAACGTCAGTCTTGTTTGTTGAAGTGTGCTGTTTATGTAATGAATACAGTTTCTCCTTGTATCATTTTGTGTTTGTGGAATAAATTGCTATGCAATAATGTTTTATAGATCAGTAATAGCCACTCATCCTTTAAAGGCTCTTAAGGTTATGGCTGCGCTCCACAGTGCAGTGCCAATTTAAGATACATGAACCATCGCTAACTGATTCTCAGGAGTCAGTTTTCTAGTGAGCTAGCAAGCTAGTAAATTAGAAAGCTAGATTGTTTTCTGAACACTGGACCAATGTGCAGATAGAAATCCTCTCTTATGTCTACCCTGAAAATCAGTGCAGGTGGTTTACAGCAATTCCCAAGACAGTATGCCTGTATTTCAGGCACCAGATACCTACCTCTACATCCTCAGTTGCATCAACCATCCTCACCACACAATCTTTAGAAACTGTAGAATCTTTAGAAACTATAGCAGAAAAGTCACTACAAACAGGTTTAGGGTTCAAAGTGGAACACGAATGAAGTCTGGGGGAAGGGCTACAAGGAGAATCACCTTCAGTACCAGATCTGCCACAGATCCTTTTTCTTAGAAGAAAGACAGAAATATTCATAAAAACATTGTTTGTAAGAAGAAATATATAGCTTGAGTCTTTATTTACTGGAGTATTTGCAATCTGCTGCCGAGTAAAGAGAAAGAGGGGAGAAATTGGGAAGAAAACTTGAAGTAATTAAAGTTTCTAATCACAACCACATCTTGTGCTTACAGATAATGTTATAATTTTGTTATGATTACATGGAATATACAACATAGCATAGCTCTCAACAAGGTAAACTTAACGAATAAGAGTAAAAATAATAATTATGGTAAGGTAACTTCTCTACACAGGTATAGCCCACTGATGTAAAGTCATATTTAAACTGACCTTCCCTAATGGAAAAAGAAGAAAAGATCATGTTTTGCTTAAATTATTTCAGACCTTATTCAAAGGAAGCATTCCAAGAAAAAGTAGACACCCTTCTGAGTTTTCATGCATTTCACTACTTTTATTTTCTGATGACTTCACCCAAACCCATTATTAGAATTCTTCAGGGTAGAGGGAGGGGAACAGAAACATTGCAAGGCAGAAGCAGCCAAAGAGTATATGGAAAAAAGGAAACATCTACGCTTTCAAAATTTAATATGTACTTGGGCTGTTAATAGACTTCATTTTCTGAGGAATAAAATCAAAACCAGAAAACAGATCTGATAAAAATAATCCTCACAGAACCAAAAGGACCTGCCATTTGTAGGTTAAAGTAGGCTTCTGTCATTACTGGCTTTGCAGTTTTCAAATGTTGCAAGGCCACTCTAACTGAAGATGTCAACCTGAGTACAATGGTTTTCAACCTGGGTTAAATCAGGTCAGCATTTTTATTGATTTGATGACATGTATGATCACTAAAGTTTAACTGAGAGTGATTCATATTAACCATATTTCCTATGTGACTTCAGCTGCAAGCCATATGGACGTGAATGGAGGCTCACATATCCGTCAACATGCCTACTAACCATTCTCTCAGATAACTATTTGCAAAACCCCATACACAACTCCACTAGTATTGTATCTGTACTCAAGCATACATGCATGCATACTATACTTCTGTAATCATAAAACCCTTAGCTACAACAAAAACTTAAAGAGTCATGAATTAAGTTATTTTTTCCAAGTGCCAGTTCGAATATGCCAAGACAAACCCAGAAGTCCTGCTGCTAGCAGGCATTTCCTGAAGAGATATATCTACCACAAAAAGAAAAACACTACCCAGCTCCATCTCAAATTAAATGTCAAGTACAGCTGTTTATAAATAAACACTTATTAAAAACAAATGAAAGCTATGAAAAGAATAGTTTGACTTAGAATCAAAGAAGATGCAGGCCTCACTCTAATCAGAAATTTCTAAGGAAATACAAAGAACTAAGGGTGCAACTAATATCCATTTAGAGAATTCTGGGAGTCCAAACTCAGCCAAGGTCAATGTGACTTCACAGTCCTATTTAAAGTCTTTCAATGAGGGACTAGACCCGCAGAGGATGTGATGGTGAGGTGATATGTAGATTGCCATAGCTCTTGCTTGCCTCTTAGACTGAATTCATTACTGTTGCTTTCTCTACATAAAGGGTACTGAAATAATTATTTCAGAATAGCTTTATTAATCTTTTTATTGGGCTCCATTAAGAATCTAGTAATTATGTGGGTTTACAGCATGTAATTAACCCTCTAACCAAAAATAAATAAATGAACACAAAGATCACAGTTTTATAGCTATTTCTTGCCAATCCACATAGCTTCCATGTCATGAGGTATTTTCAGAGGCATGGTAGTGATGTTACCAGTAATCGAGCTGATTGCTGAACTGTGCACCTCCACCTGTGAGCAGGAATTAGTGGCACAGGTGACAAACCTGGCATGTATGTAAGCAGCTGAGTGGCATGCAGCAGGGCAGGACACAGGGCCTGGGGACATGGCATCCTGAGGTGCATTGGTGAGAGACAGTAGCTCCCAACTTCTGGGAAAGAAGAATATTGCTTTCTGTGAGAACTGCTTTTCCCTGAGGAAAACCCAAGGGTTTTACATACATCCAAAGCTTGGCATGACATAGACCTCTGGTTTGAAGAAGTGTCTGACTTTGGACTTGTCATCTCAGGGTTCCCAGCCATGTGACAGAGCACAGTGCTGGTATCAGCCATTTTACATAGGCAGATGAGCAGCATTTCCAAAGGCAACAGTACATTTCTGTGATCAGTAGCACTATGAGTATCCACCCACACTATGCAAGACAAATTCATGCATGCTGTTTTGATAGTGTCATGCACAAAGACAAAACCTAATGACCACACGTATGTGCAAACATATAGCCTGTATGTAAAGCTTTATGCAAGGAAATACACCTTTGAAAATCTGGGCCCAGGATTATGCACACTGCCTCTAAATGAGTTCTTGCAATGTACGCTGGAGTAATTTAAGAGGTTATTATTCTCAGCTGCCTGCCCACACAGACAGGAGTTACTACCCAAAAGCTAAGATTTATTGCAGTTTCACTGAATACACCAGGCTGTGACCTCTGTAGCTGAGAGAAGGGTATATCACCCTTTCTGCTGCCTCTGCTACTGGGGTAATAATGTCTGGCAGAAAAATGGAGCAGGAATTTTAAATCACTCCTACACAAATAACCAAAGTTCATCTTGAGGTTCTCTCAATAAGGCCAAACTAGACCAATGTCCTTACACTTCTCTGCTGCCTTGCCCCCTTGACTATGGAGTCTTTGTGAAGTTCAGAACCTATCAATCCATCCAGTAAAATATTTGACACTGGTAGATGTATTAAAAAGGGGAACAAAACTCATACCTTCTGCAATTAGTCAGGAGAGGAAAAGCAGGTAACAATAGATGAATCATGTTATTGAGCATTAAAGGAAAATCTCATTTTCTGGAAAGTCTTCCAGCTTTCAAATTCCTCTGGAATATCCAACACATCTCTCTTTCCAACAGCGGGGTTTTAAGTAAAGAAATGCTCTAAACTGGAGCCAGAACCTCAGGAGATTTAGCAGACATAACATAGGTCCCGTTTTCATGCCCCTGATTGTACTCAATTCTGTAGTTCAAGCTTCTTATCTCTGTTAGTGTAACTGTAAATTAGCACAATATGTTCTTTAACCAACCATGTCAGCAGACCCCACATTGCTTGCCAAATAATTATCTTCAAACTTCAAAGTCACCCTTGGAGGCTTTTATGTATGGCATTGTAACTTTTAAAAATAAAATTTTTATATATTCTAAATCTAAGCAATGATTAATCACCAGCTGATAAAGTTAAAGAATGCCCTCGTGTGAATGTATCCACCAAAATAGCTTGCTTTGCAGAAGCAGGGTGATACCTAGATGAAACTGAGGGGTGAGAACATTGTTTTTCATTCAAGATAATGTCAGAGACAAGAAAGCTTCCTTTTCTGAGTGAGAAAGATGACAGACAGAAACTGCCCCTCAAAACACCAGCAAGACACAAGGCTGGACAGAACTGAGACAGTGAAAATGTCTAATGTGACAGTAATAGGGGTAAAATCAAAAGAATAAATCAATTTGGCACAAACCAAGAATTACTCCTAATATTTCTTGTTGAAGTGAAAGGAAGCCTTGAGAAAATTCTTCATGTTGCATTCAACATTTCATTTGACTCAATTCTGTCTTTGATGCTGGTAATAAATGCAATAGAAATGTTGAGTTGGAGTGACAACACTGTCAGGAGGCTGCAGCAGAGGAAGACCAGCAGTTAGTAGGGCACATACCATGTGGGGACAGGGCCTACACCCTAGCTGTACTACTACTGCTCAAATGCATACCAATACAATAGAGGTTGGAGGGTAAAAAATTGCATTGTTTCAGAGGTATCAAGAGAACATCTGCCTTGTTCCAGGTGGCAAAGGTGTTTGTTTTGCACATGGGTGATGAAGCACAGTGACCTCAGCCCCAAAAGAGCAATAAGGCCAAATCTGCAACAGATCCCTTGGACCTCAACTTCTATGAAATTTGGTTCATACAAAACGAAACCCCGGAAACCAAACCAAGACTTTCATTATTATCATTTCCACCCCCCAGCTGAATTTCAGCCTGACTTGAGCGGCATTGCCAAGAGAACTGCAAACACGGAGGTCTGCCAGGAATATAAAATGATTCCCCACATCCCCTTGAGACTGGGGACAAGTGCTGCTGGGGCTTGGATGCAGAGGGAGGCAGGAAGGTGTTGTTCGATGGAGGAACGAGTGCGTGTTTGCATGATTTATTGCGTGAGCCCTTGCGTGAGCAGGCACACATAGAGATCTGGTGGACAGCAGCCAGCAAGCACCGAAGGTGACAGCTTATGCTGAGGCCCTGGCAGGAAGCCCAGCAAGGGAAGCTCTTTGCATGGTGTGCTGATGGAGGGCACTTCCAACAGCAAGCGAAGAAAACAGTTCCCCCATCCAGCTCGTTCCAAATTCATGGCAGCAGGATCTTGTAGCGGTTTGTCCTATTAACAGAAACACCCGGCACTGCTCTGTATAATGACTAACTCTTGGTGACAACCAGGACAACAGAGCAAGGCCTGGAGCATGAGTAAGACCTGTGCTCCCCAGGACTGTTACACAAAACCGGCTCACCAGTTGCCTTTGCTTAGGTAAATGTCACATGTGCTAAATAAAGGCTGTGACTAATTGATTTCAACTGGGAAGGAATGAGGAAAAACAATTGTTTTGTTGTTGTTTTTATTTTTAATACATCCAATTACTGTAGACTAGCAACAGTTGCCAGGACAAGCTGTTCCAGTTTCATTCCCAGTGCCAGGGAAACGGGCCATTTTAAGGAGTGGTTCATATGGGCAAAGAAACAGAAATACCCAAAAAGCCAAAGTGTCGACATACAGTAAAGCATGCTTAAGAAAGCTGGCAAACTACTTGGGATAAAAGCCCCTGAGAGAGGCTTCTGAGGTGAATTATTACAGATTTATTGTAGTTTTAGAGTTGCAAGCAGCATTTGAAAGTGCAGAACAAGATCAGTGTGCCTTACCTAGGCACAGTCTCCACAGAGATCATGGTTGCTCACAGTTAATCTATTTAAGAGTTTTCTGATATATTGAGCTTTCTCTGAGTGCAGTCTAATAGTTACATTTTAAACCACCAGCAGCAGGAAATTATTTCATGTATGGGATTCAGATGAGAAGATACAGATCTGTGCTAGACCAACTCTGTACCACAAGGAAGTAACAAGAAAATTCCTGCCAAAGGACCCTTGCTGCTGTATCCCACCTTCCCTGCTGCATCTAGGGCTTCTTTGGGAATTTTGTTTTCATCAGAGCCTCTATGCACAAAACAGGAATCCATCAGTACTGCCCTTAGATTCTGGATGGAAAAAGGTGGTTTGTATCCCAGAGTACTTGTAACAGGAGCTAGATTTGAGTTCAGTCATAATAAAGATGTATTAATTATGAATAATAATTTTGGTTAGTTATATTTAGGCAGGGTTTCATTGCTTCTTGAGTTCAAAATTGCCAGTCTCAGGCCAATTTTTTTTTCTTCTCTCTAGTGTTTGTAAAATTATTTAGGCGAATCTGTACTGCTAAAGTAAGCAACCATGTATTTATCTCAATAACCTTCTAAAGTCAGCAGAAGTTGAATGAATCTGCCAGGTTATAATTCTTTAAAAAACAGCACCAGATTACTAGCAGCATCTTCAGCTCCAAGTATTTTAGCAAGCAGTCTCCTCTCTTCATCTTTTCAACTACAAATCCCCCACCCTCCTGGCTCCTTGATGTCTGTTTCGCTTTGAGACAGTGCCCTTCCACAAGGGAAAGGCAGACTAAACCAATGAAATGAAATTGTCTTGTGAAAATTTGTTGTGATTCTTTTTTTTTTTTTTTTTTCTTTTCTTAAATATTTCTATTCCACTGGGAGCTACAGACTATTTGCTGTGCATTCTTCTTTGTAAATAAGGTTTATTGTTTAGCCTACATATTCCATGAGATGCCACATGGTCTCCTATTAGCAAAAGAGGAGATTGCATCTGTGGGACCAGAGTTCAGTTGATGGAGGGGAATTACACACAAAGAAAGAAAACACAAACAACCTAACTATAACTCTTGCAAGACTGCAGCAGAATATCTGAACAGAAATTAGTGATTGGTTTCTAACCAACAAGTCATTTTGAAGCAAGGATTTCTTGTGAATTTTTGTTCTTGAAAACCCAGTTTTCCATCTGAAGCAATTTTGAAAATGTGTGACTAGTCATTTACCTGCCCCTCTAAGCTTTTTGTTGGAATTAGATAAATTCTTTATAGTCAAGATTATATGTCCTATTTGTTCTGTGTAGTATACAGAACAGTTATGGTTCACCATAAAAAAAAATACTACCTTTTAGATGAACAAGCGTAAACATCTTACATTTAGAACAAAAAAATTCCAACGAGATAGAACAATTCCTTCTTTCACATGATGGCATATGCCAGCTAATTAGCCACATGGGACACCGAACACTGCAGGAGACACAGATGGCAATTTGGGGCTGATAGTCCTACCGCAATCGAACAGCACATTGTTTGTTGGCAGAATATATTGCCATTTTTGTGCTGAAGTCTGTGGAGTAATCATAGCAGCTCTTGGTCTTGATAGTTACAGCTTCTCTCAGAGCAGATTCTCATGAACTTATTTTTAACAAAATAAGAGTTTTGAGTTTGACTATGGCTCTATGTATGATTGGAAGATTTGAGTATTCTTTGTTTAATGCTCCTGCACAAGTTCTTTGGCTACATCCTAGCTCCTAGACACACAACTTACTTTCCTTCCCCATTTTATCCCCAAGTCCAGGGATTAAAGGACAGGGCATGTGGGTAGATGTGTTCTCCAACCATGACCCCCAGATTTGATCATCAGGAAACCATGCTGCAGCTTACACTATGACATACACCAGTACAGATTGCCTATTAATTTCTTGGTAGCATTGCATGGTAGTTATAAATGCTCATTTTAGTGTCTTGGGGCCAATCTCTCTAATCCCTCTCTATCATCAATTAACTCAGTTTTAAATATTCAGGGTCCCCACAGAAGGGAACTGTCCCTATATTGAACCTGACAACCCTATATTAACTTTTTTTGGATGTATTTCAAACATTTTTAAAATTGTCACAGTACTGGCACCATCACAAATCTCACCTGGTGATTTGGCACCCCTGTCAATTGGTTATCATTACTGTGATAGGGGAAATTAGTGGAGACAAGCTCTATGCTCATCTTGGTGCAGGTTTTAGATGCTGATCTTGTTTGTGCCTAGTGTAGCAGAAAACAAGAAAACCTACACAGACTAGAACCATCCCTTGAAGACTTCACGTTCATTTTCAGAGCTAAAGAATGACTCAGGTAGTTCTCTGCAGAAAGATATTCTCAACCCATTGTTTTCTGATCCCCACTGTACTTTCATGAGGTTCTGACTTTACTGGAAAACTAAATAGGGCTATAGCAGATGCTGAAACAGTGGTATGCCACTTGGTTGGTATACTCCCTGGCATGACTTGACTTCTGCTGGCCAATATCTAGGCATGAGGTAAAGCATGATCAAAACTTCCAGTAGACAGCAAGAATGGGAAGAGCTTATCTGATGACAGAAGAGAGATTTTAGCCCCTTCATTTCACTGCCACTTGCTTTGTGGGCAAGAGAACACCCTCTACCCTGTGCATTTTTTTAGTAGGATATACATACCCTTCTGGATCTGCCCACTCCAGATCTAACTGAACAAGTTTGATGGAAAATAACATTCTCAATAGTTTGTTCTAGGTGTACCAACAAAAGGTTGAATAATACCTTTAGGAAGATGGGCTTATAGTTTGCTGTCAGCCTGCTCCCAAACATAAAAATCCTTTTGCTGCTTGGCACAGAGCCCTGGAAGGAGAGAGCTCACATTGCAAGCCTCAGTCTGCTCCTGCCCCCAAGCCAGAGCATGCATCACTCCATTTAATACCACTTCACAGTTCTCTGCCAGGCTTCTCTCTTCTGGAAACACTTCTCCTCGCAATCTCTTTCCATCACACCCCTGATATTCTTCCAGACCTTCTCTCATTTCCTGGCTATTTTCCCCAAGCCTCCATTCCTCCATACCTCCTCTCATATCCTTTCATCCTTTTATCTGGCTTCCATTTTACTCTGGTAGACAGATTATTCCTGAGCCCCAGGATGCCAATGATTTCCCTTTGAGATTGCATTCCCCAAAATTTCCTGTTATTAAGCTCTCAGTCAGAGTGCTCATAACACCGTCTCCTAAGAACTAGCACACTTGAGCATGGCCACAATCTTACGATGAATTGCCACTGTAAGACCAGAAGATAAGTCCTAAGAAAGCAGAAACAGCTCACTTTCTGCAGGAGATGTATATCTCACAGCAAAGAACAAGGATACACCAAAGCCAGACCTAGCACAAATTACTGCCAGGTTCATAAAAAGAGGAAACGTTGTTAAATCTGTTGCAATGAGGTGTTTTCATGGCATGTTTGTTCCTGTGACACTGAAAGCAAACTGGTTTTCCAGGAGCTGTGAGCCATAAAAGGTTACCTGCCTCCTCCCACCAGAATCCAGAAAGTCACGTAAATGGTTGATGAATGCATGCCAAATACTGTGAAAGTTGTTTGGTTAAATATATTGAACTTGATGAACAGAGCCAATTTTAAATGTGAGATAAGCAGGTGCAAACACTGCAGAAGTTTCACCTGCTCACACAGGTTTTGAATTAAGTACGCTTTAAGGAATACTTCACAGGACAGGAGATAAGTCACTCAAGCCATAGATTAGGGGGAAACCTATATCTGAAGATGAGAAGCAAAAGGGTATTTGCAAATCATTTGCTACTACTGGGAATTTCTAAAAGAGGACAATCCTGAAATGTTATTACTAGAGCTTGAATCTTCGTACATATAAATTGCAGTCTTGGTAAGCGTATGGAAGGAAAAAAAACTAACTACACTGGATGTGAAAATTCTCATATCTAGAGGGGGAATTTCATTAATAATGAATTTCATATTCTTACTGTTACAGGGAAGGGAGGTAGAAAGATGTACTCAAGCCCTAACAGCCATTTAAACCTTCCAGAGGAAACACAGTCACTCTCCAGAGCACATCATACTCCCTTTAAATGTGCAACTGCTTTTCAAATTCCGGAGGCCAAATATATTAGTGAAATGTCATATGCTTATAGATCCTGTTACCTTTATTCAGCACCCCACTCTCCCCACCTCCCTTTCCTCCGTCATTACTACTCAGTTTGTACAGTACATCCAGGACACAGACCTCATTTCCCACTGGTGCTGAAAACAACTTGGAACACAATTAGCCTTGTCAAGTCCTTCACTGGTATGCCATATAGGGCTGCCAGCTTTCCAAGCAATTCAATAATCCCTAGAGCACTGCCGCAGGGTCTGCGATTAACAGAGGTGTTTACATGTCTGAAAATGTACCAGGCTAAAAATAGAAGTCATTTTCTTAGCATCCTGTGATGTTGGATTTGTTCTTTTCTCTTTCTTTCCATTTGCCAGCCTGACAAATAAAGCATTTTTGCTTAATTCCTTCAACTGATACAGAAGATCAACAACAACAGAACAACACCACTGTTCTGTGGTGGTGGAGGAAAACAAATCCCGAAGAAAATATTGTTGCAAACCAAAAATAGAAAAGCAGACAAGAGTGCTAGCAAATTGGTCCTCTCTGCAGCACAGAGCACAACTAAACTTGGGGTATCCAAAGCCAGGGGCTAAAGATGATGCTCAATATCCCTACATTTACATTTTCAGTTTGAAGGTGAGGCTCTGCTGCTGCACAGGGAGAAATGAGAGGCATATGCAAGTACCAAAACTGCTTCTGTGCTCCTGGTGGGATAAGACAAGTAGGTAGATTCATACTTATTTTGCTTTGCGTGAATCAGGTGGGATAAACACTTCACTGAAAAAGAGCCATGTGAAGAAACACTGCTCCAGGAGTTCCTGGAAGGCTGGCATCTCTAAAAGCAACACTTACACTTTTTTGTACTCTTTTCTGAAGGTTAGTTTACAGAAGGAGAGGGATAGGACAGAAAGATCTCCTACCCTTCTAAGGCAACACATCTCCTGGGAGCTACCAGCGCAGTCCTTGCTGGTCAGCAAGAGGACAAGTGAGCAGGCTCAGCTCCTGGACACCTGATCATTCCCACTGCTTCACTCCTAGCTCCCTCCCTTGCTCTCTTTCAAGCAATTCCCATTTTCCATCACTAGGGCTAATAGTGTCTAGTATTAGCTAGCCCTAGATTGGGTGGACATATCCCAGTCTGTGGCAAATAGCCCTGGGCTGAGAATTGGTTACTGGACCTCTTTTCTTTTGCAGTCAACACCCAGCCAAATCCTATTCCCTGTGACTATCTATTTAAAGGTCACTGCTGGGCTGAAAGCTGCTCCTATAAATGCCAGGTCAGTTTTTTTTTTCTCTGAAGAAAGAGCTCTGAAACACTGAAACCTTCTGCCCACTTCATGCCAAAGGATGGGTAGGATGCTTGCCAAAGGATGTTTTATGCTCCTCATGTGCTTCACATGACAGAAAAGAACAAATTTCCTTGAATTAAAAGTGCATGCAATGCACATGACAGAGTCAATGACCTTACAACATCTACAGATTCCTAAAGTGAGCAAAAAGCTGTGCATAAGATATAAGATAATACCAGTCATATCAAGATGATGGTAGAGTGAATTCTCCCTTCAGCTCCATCCCAGCACAGAGTCTGCAATGCAATGCAGTTTGGGTCAGCTCTGAAGTAGGGTTTGTTCAGAGCCTGGTGCCGGAAAACTTCAATTTACTTACCCTAGGTCAATGTAGCTGGATCTGCTTTGATTGTAGGCTCTTCTTGTTCCAGGATGCACCTCCATTTGGGCATTTACTGAGTCTTGTCAACTTTTCCACTTTGGACTCATTTATAGCAGGTAATTTAACTCTGTAAATCTCAATTTAACTTATTTTTTTTTAACCACTGTGCTCGTGAAACTTGCAAAAGGCTACTAATTAGTATATGGATCCAGATTCTTCGAGAAAATGTTAGAGAGTCACCTAATGTCTTTGTATGTTGCATTTACCATTTGACACTCAAAGCTGACTGGAAAGTAAATACATCCACATGTCATCAGGTAACTATAGGTCACTTCACAATTAGGGATACTGAAGATCACAGGCTGCTCCTGTCAGCATGAAAATAATATCTTTGTGTTTCAGATGGTAGGTAACCCTTCCACACACTCTGAAAGACATAATCATCTTACAAAACTGAAACTTTAAAGAGGGGCAGAGGTGGCAGGTACTCCTTTAATCACAGAAATAAAGCAGAAATCAGGAATGCAAAGTGAACAGCAGAATTTTTCCCTGTGAACTCATTGCTTCCAAATGTCCAGGGCTCAAGCCTCAGTGTGCTTTAAGTGGTGTTACCTGGGGCATATCCCTCATGAAGTCAATGTAAATTTTATCCCTGTAAATTATTAATGAAAGGAGGACATATTTTACTTCCAAATTACAATTCGCTCGCTATCTGTTAAAGTCATCACTTCATCTTTCCCTGAATCTCAGCACAATTGCTCACATTATAAAGGGATATAAAAAAAAAAAAAAAAAAAAAAAAGATTTTCTGAGGGCTCTTTTACCCTGGGATATCATTAATAAAATGCCTGTCGTATTTTTGGTTCCAAGTTTCAGCACAGACAGTCCTTCCTTTTGGCCCCTGGTGTTTATCAAACTTAACATAAATGGCCTAATATCAGAAGGTTGTTCTGTCCTTTCAGGCAGAGCAGAAAAACCAGCATCTGTAGTTTTTCTACCAGTATTTGACAGAACAGCCAGGCTGTGCAGCAAGGGTATATTTTGACACAAGCCACTGTTTCTTCTGCTGCTTTTAGTTTCCCAAAGCCTGCCTCCTGCAAGGCAGCAGTACAACAGCAGACCCCAGTAGATTTGTTCCTGTCCAATTTCTCCATCCAAGCATTTATCTATCTATTCTTTCTCCTATCTACCTGTGGATAGGAGACATGAACTTGACTGACAAGACTGGAACAATTAAGCCTATGAAGATTTTTAAATACGCTACAGGGAGATCTCACATTTTTAACAGACCAAGTTTGTAAAGCGAGCCCTTCCCTCTGGCATCTTAACCTATGATTTCTGTCACTCAGCAGCTACTCCTTAACCAAGAGAATATTTCAGCTGCTGGATAAAGGAGTCACCTCTAGATGAACACATAAGGTCTAGTTATTCACTGTGGTGTCTGTTGTGACCAGTTTGCCATCTCCAATATAAGTCCAAATCCTTCTCTTCAGATGGGAGTGTTATTTTTATTTTGTCCTTCCTTCCTTTCTACAGGAATACATATGGAGAGTGCTTGCTGAGAGTCACTTTGACATGGTTAAAATGTGGAGGGAGAGTCACATCCACCATTTGCGTGTCTGATCAACAGCTGGGCTTCATACTGTGCATGAAGAGAGATGAGGACACTGCAAATGGATTGAAGATGCTCCCATGAATAATACAATTTTCTATTCCCTTTCAATCATTTCCCTAATTTCTTTTCCATTCGGACAGCTTAATAGATCTTTCTCAGGGCTGCAACATTTCTTTTTATCTAAATATATTATCCACATTTTGGATAGATTGTTAAGAGGATCACAGAGACTTTCATCTCTCTGTGTTCAAACTCTGAATCATATCTTTCATTTACTGAGTGCCAATCATAGGAATGAAATCAAGACACCAAAAAGATAAGATTCCCAAATATAATTGCTATACAAAGATCTCACTAAAGAGGTCATTGTAATGGGTGACCTATAAATGATAGACAGACAGCTCTGCAATGGAAATGTGGCTATTTAGTCATTATGGCAAAAATTGGTACTTCAGAACTGTGGAAACACTGAGGTAACTCAGCTTTCCTAGATGGAAGTGTAGTATAAAGGAATGGGAACTTAATCTCATATTTATAACCCCTGGCTGAAGCTGTAGACATATGTCCTCTTCCAAATCCATCTAGGTCAGCTGAAGATGATATCAGCTCCCACTCCCTTCCAGTCATTTTGTTACCACAGCACAGACAGAGTAAGGGGTGTCTTATTTTACTTCCCTTATCCAAAGCTCCTGTGGGAGTTTGAAAGTTTGCATATGGCACAGGCTTCTGAATGATGTTCTGACTTTTGCAGTCCTACCTAGCTAAAATCACCTGTGAACCTTGTGACTCTGCGTCATATCTGCAGTTATTGAGGCTGGGCACATTCAGTGTATATTCAGTGTATATCTGATGTAAAACCACAGAAAGCAGGTGAGGTTTCCAGAGTTCAGCTGGAAAATCCTGTATTAAAATACCTTTAGTAGTAAAGATGAACAATAAAAATCACTACTTATTTGTGTTTATTTGATTGTTGATAGAATCAGATTTAACCTGTAAAATCTTCTAGATTTTCCCAGTGCTGCCACTTGGCAGGAGGGAATTGGGCTGAACTGGACCCCAGACTTATACTTATCAGGCTGATTTTGATTTTACCTTGACAAATACATTGCTGTTATTTTTCAATTCCTTTCTTTGTCCTTTCTTTTTTGTCTAAAGCCACTCACACTCAAGGAAGTTGTATATTTAAGGCTATGATAAAATGAGCTGAATGTTTTGACCTATAGACTATATTCAGTGAAGAAGCTCCTAGGATAACTTGTTTTAAATATGATATTGTGTGAGAAGTGGTATAATGACTGCATGAGTTTCAATCCCCTTTAGATTTTATTTCTGCTAAGGTCAGATTCCAATGTATGATGTGTACTTGTTCGAAGTTCAGTGATTTATAAATAGCAAATGCTTTCAAGGTTTACCTTACTGGTTTTGACCTTATTGAAATCCATGTTGTAAATAGGGCCAACCATAAAGAGCATGCCATTTGACTCACCATCCATCACAATGCTTAAAAAGGGTAGTTTACACAAATTGACATGGACATAGTTGTTTCTTTTCTAGTTTTCGGTTTTTGACACTGGACAATAACCAAAACTGTAGGGATTGTATATTTTAAAAGCATTTTCTGTTATATCTACATCAAACATTTGTGTCTCTACTTATTTTGAAATCAAAATTGCCCATAATGTATTGTAGTACCTCTTCCAATTACTGTGCGAATGGAAACTGCCGACTATTTGCAATATCATGGCTCTTGGGAGATACAAGCGAAATTAATAGCAGATAGTATAAGTCATTTGGTCCTCTTTTTAGGGGTATAGCTAGAGCTAATTCTGTGTGAGACCAGGTGCTGGAATACTTTGCTGGAGTGCTAACAGTATGGTACTTAAGATAATTCTGGTACAAAATTAGCTCTTCAAAACCCATAAAATATGTCTGAGGGAAATAGACAACGTTTCTTTATTTTATTTTATTTATTTATTTTTTCAGATATACTGTTACAAACCATAGCTACCTTACCTGAAAAGCTGGCTACTAATATTATGTACAAAGGTAATCTGTTCTCACCTTGCCCTCCAGACCATGCATGCTAACCTTGTTTTACAAAAAAAGAAGTGTGCACCTTATTTTCTAACCACTGTCATATGCTTATATCATGTGAATAATGAATTGCCTAAGTAGCAGATTTCTGGGCGTCACTAAGTCGCAAAGGGCAGAGCATCACCTGTGCAAAATTTTTTTCTATAATTATCTTACTCATCTGAGCCTCAGAATATATACCTTATTAAAATGTTTTTGTTTTTGTTTTTTGTTTTTTTGTTTTTTTCTTATAACTTTTAAGCCTAATTTTCATAGAAAGTTTCGTGTCTCCTCAGAGACCACCAATATTGCCATTCTCCCACCACTACTGCTTTCTGCTGGATTGATCCTTCTTCCTGCATACCTGGAATGATTCCATCCCTTTTGCTTAAGTTTTTCATCTTGTATACCTGCTTAGCAGTAAACTTCTCCAAAACGTAACTGTGAACATATTGTGGAGATCTGAGCTTTAATTTGTCTCCTGTTGAAATACATTAAATAGTAACAGAAAAATATTGCATGACTTCATCCCTAGAAACACCCCTGATAGCTTCTGGCTAACTGTGTAGGGCCTGGGATTCTTGTAGAGGAATTCCCTAACCATGCAGTGCTTGGATGTAATGTAAGCCAAGGCGAATGCTTTCCATGTGCTGTGGAGCCTGGTCCTTCCTCTCCACTGTCACCAGTTCACCCTAATGTGAATTCCTTTACTAACAGCCGCTGGCACTTAGAAGCATTCCACCTTCCCTCAGAGATAAGACTCTGGGGGAAAACCTTCAGAAGAGATGCAGAGACCAGTGTAAATGATCCTGAAGAGTAGTAAGAAATATTTAGGCTGGGCTCAGACATCGTCAGGTTCCCCACCATCAGCTGAGTGGCAGTAATCCTCTGTGTGTAATCTTGTAGCAAATGTGAGGTAATTGGATTTAATTGAGCCTGCAGTAATAAAGAGTTAAGATAAGCTGAATTATCTTGCATTTGCTGCAGACTAAGAACATACAAAGGCAGCTACCATGGCAGCTGATGGGTGGCAGCTAGTTAAGTTCCAGAAACCAAGTTAATTGTACATCTGAGTCTGCTGTGGTAAATCTCAAAAAACACAGACAGTATTTTCTGTGGTGGTACTTGTTATCCTGTCCTTGTGCAGGCAGAGGAGTAAAGCTGAAGGCAATGGCGTTGGGGCCCAGCAGGTCCAGGGATGGTCACCAGGGTCGGGGACAGCCTTGGAGTGGCCATGAAGAGCCACAGGAACCGGCCAAGGCCAAGACCAGGCTGGGACGTCACATTGGCCAGCCAGGGTCGGGATTGGCAAGGCCAAGTGCAGCTGTGCTCCAGCACAGCTCAGTCAAGGACCACAGCTGGGAAAGCAGTCCCCAAGCCAGGAGAGGCCCCAGAGGAGACTTCTCACAGCTCTCCCAGCCACCTGACTCCAGGTTACACAGCCACACACTGGCCAGAAGCCCAGGTGGCCAAACCCCTAGGATGGAGGGAGATACCAATGGGCTCCAGCAGCACCTGCCAGGGAGACCTTCCAGCCTGCTGGGAGCCACATCTTCTTCAAAGCACCCAGGAGAGTGACTGTGGTGTATGTCCACTGCTGGGTTTAGGAGACTGGGGCACCCGTTCAGAAAACAGAACAGCACATGCTCTACACAGATCCATTCCCTTAAAACATACTTCCATTGCAAAAATGTCGGATGCAGGTGAGGGCATCATCCCTGCAAAATTTGCTTATTATGGAATAAAATGTACATATTTCTCCCTGTCAGCTAAAGGGTCCTAAACTCTCTAACAAACACCTACAAAGCCAAGCACACATGGAAAGGGAGCAAGCCCACAATGTACGCAGTTCACAAGGCTTTCCATTTATTTTCATAAATGGAAAATGTGAAACAAGACCTATGTGGACAGTAGAGGAGCAACTTAAGACTGAAGAAAGAAGACAAGCATATATTCTTTTCCTAACAAATTGCAGACAGAAATTCAGGGAGAAAATTTCTAAACATGTATGTATAATCAACACAGGGACATCTACTACAAACAATTAAGAGTAAAATGGAAAAAAGGTCTGGAGACTCTTGAATCGCATCATACCAGACAGGCAGTGAAATATAATGTGTGTCTTCAAAGTTTACACTATATCCACAACAAATAATTTAGTTGTGTGTGGGGGGAGAGTTATAGTTTTTTAAATTTTTAAAAACTTATTCTTATACCTAGAGGTTCACAGAAGGCACTTGAGATGTATCCTAAAGGCTGAAAGATATCTTGAATACTGAGATATATCCTACCAGTGTACAGTCTGCTTGTGTCAGAGATTGCCTTACACACACTATTTTCAAGTTCCTGGTTGACTTTGCTTCTTTCTTCCCTTGGACTTTCTAGACATGCAATGCAACTGACAAGACCAGATCCCTCCCTTGTTCCTTGTCTTGCAAAGAGCTGTAATGCCCAGCAGTGCTGGAAAGTTGTTCTTGTGTTGCTACCTTTGGATTAGCTTTAGCAGACAACATGGAGAACATCTTTATGGGATAAAAAATAAGGGCTACCTCTGAGACGACAGCAGAAAGAGAAACTGTCTGTGGAGCTCCAAGATTTCAACACGTACCTGTAGGTCAGAGCTCATATGAAGGCTTTGTGAAGCTCTTCACTTCTCCAGACAGCCCCTCACCACCTGACCCAGAGTGGTGAAAATGTCTTCTTTTTCTCTTCCAAAACTGCCCCACCTCTCCCAGCTTCTGAGCTGAGTTTGGGACTTTTTCTGGCACTGAGCACGGCTGGCAGCTGAGCACACAAACCCTGGTGTGCAGGCTGCCAGACGGCTTGCAGCCCAGCCACTGCAGCCAGGCAGGTCCTGTGGCCTGTCCAGACCTCTGCGCTGCATAGGTCTCTCTGAGCAACCCATATTAACTCTGCAAGGCCCTGGAGAACAACCTGGACCACACCGCACAGCTCTGTAGTCTTCACAGCCCTCTGGGATCCAGCGAGACAGCTGAAGTCCCAAATGGCATCTGCCTTTAAAGCTCTATATTCTATTAGCAAATGGTCTATTAATTATACCCCAGTGACTAGTTGTAACAGCAGTATCCAGTCTCTCTAGCTAAAGTAATAAAAATAACCTAATCACTTCTCTGGTTTTCCCACTCAGAAAGCTGCTGTGCATTAACTCAATCCATCATACAAAAGGTTTCATTTTGTTTCTGCATTTCAGCCCTAAAAGGAGGCTGTCAAGCTTTTATGATAAAAAAAAAAAAAAAATTACCTCCTTCAACAGTGGTCCCATTTAAATGGCTCTTTTAAAGAGACATCTTGGGTGTATTTTTCCTTTCTTTCACCTTGACAAAAAGGAATGAAACATTTCTCAGCCTATTATTCCCTCCCTCCTCCAAATGCACGTCAAAAATAAAGGCTGGCTGTGTTTATTATCTCTCGTATCTCTTATGAGCATTTGTTTGTTCAGCCAGAATCTGATACAAAGCTAATTGAAGTCAGTATCTTTTTTGAGCTGACTTAGTTAAGTCTTGGGTGAGGTACCAAAACATAGTGTCAGGATAGCATATTTTTGTAGAATGTTTCATAGTCAGTGTTTTAAATCAATAAACGATTTTTTTTTTTTCTGTGCTAGGTGTGGCTGGCAGCTATTCCTCTTAGGAAGCCAGCCCAGCACTTTCTACTACAATACTCTTATAAGACTTCTCATTATAGGATTTGTCAACCTCTAGCTACATGTAAGGAAGACTTCAGATTGAGGTGGACACTGGACATTGAATTTTTGCATAAGATTAGATACGGCAAGGTCCAGCCACCCAGGAGAGCATGTGTGGGGAAAGAGTGGGGTTTTATACATTTTTTTAAACTCTTAAAAGCTATTCTTACACATAGGGGTTCAGAGAAGGCACTTGAAATCTAAAGGGGGATGAGTGGCTTACATGTAAAAAATCTTCTGTTTTATCCCACTCATTATGGTCCAGTTATAAACCTTTGAAAAACTGTGATTTCACCTATTTTTTAGAAATCTATAGCTAATTGCCTAGAAATTGCCTCCTTCCCACACATTCCAGGTGAAAGCTGCAGAGGGCAGAGCAGGACCTAGGTTTTACCTGGGCAAAACCAAAAAGGAAACCAAGAGTTGAAGCTGCAGAGTCCAGGTCAGGGAAAGGACTTCAGGGCAGGGGGTGTGTAGGGGACTGTGGGCCCCACAGGCAGGACATGGGAGGGTAAAGCAGAAAGGATAACTGTACAGAACAGGCCTGCAAAGGGAGATTTGGATCTGGCAGAAGACTGGAGTAATGGGAAGGAAAGTGGAAGGGTGGAAATGGGCATAGTTTGGAGACTGTTTCTTGAGGAGGAGGAAACAAGAATGGCTAGAAGAAGTAAAAGACTAGAAGCCTGGAGGCTAAGAATGGCCAGATTAAGAACTTTCACCTTCTCTTCCCATCAGACAACAGGTATGTTTTCTTGCAATCAACAAAACATCACCTGAATCACTACTTTTGGCTGCCAAGATGTCAGAAGTACCCATCAACCTTATCTCAATAAGTTTAAGAGGAACATTCCTCTATCATTAGGATAGAAAACCTATCAACTGGGACTGCATTCAAACACATGCTTCAAATTCTACACAAATTTAAGGTCTTGCATTTCTCTTCATTTTGCCTCAAATCTTTTTCTCCCATCACCTGTAATTTCTGTAGAGCTCCAAAGCCATCTTTCCTAGTGTCTCTGAGTTGCAAAGACTCCCTTTCTCACTTACCTATCATTGTATTTGCTAGAATTATAAAAATAGCAGAGGGGAGCACTGTCCCACTGCAAGTGTGAATGCCCACAAAGATCATGACTAATTCAACCCCCAAGCACCTTACATTTCACCAGCACCCAAGCACCTTACATTTCTTTATAGATTCTCACCTGCAATGTAATAAACAAGCAGTAGATCTATTTATAAGAGCCTCCCAGTTGACTAACGAGCCATAAATGTGTTATTAGTCTTGGGGACTGAGAGGGAAAAATTCTGGATGGCAAAGTGACCCACAGCAGTGCATACCATCAGTTTTGTTCTCATCAACCCTGGTGCTTGCAGTGAACATCCAAAACAGTACTATCTGTTTCTAGGTACAGCATCTGGGACTCACACTTTGGGTCTGTACTCTGGGAACAAATCAGGGGGAGAATATTTTAGATAGTAAGGGAAGAAGCCAGTGGTTTGGATAGGGTGGAAGTGTTGATGGTCTGTAGCAGGCAGCAATATCTTTAGATTGGGCTTTGTCTGGTAAGGGTCACAGAGTCACAGTCACAGGTTGGAAGGTACCTCTGGAGATCATCTAGTCCAAACCCCCTGTTCAAGCAGGGTCATCTAAAGCACGTTGCACAGGATCAGGTCCAGACAGGTTTTGAATATCTCCAGAGAAGAAGACTCCACAGCCTCTCTGGGCAGCCCGTTCCAGTGCTCTCTCACCCTCACACTAAATATTTTTTTTCCTCATATTCATATTTGTGTTTTTCTATTTGTGCCCACTGCCTCTTATCTTGTTGCTGGGCACCACCCTCTTGACACCCTCCCCTATCATACATGTATACTGGTACATGGGATTAGTCCTCTTCAGATGAAGAATTCAGCAAATTCCGTTTGTTGAACTTGATGAAGTTCCTCTCTGCCCAACTCTTCAGCCTGTCGAGGTCCCTCTGAGTATAGATTTCAGTATAGATTTCAGCTGTATCAGCCACTCCTCACAGTTTTGTGTCATCAGCAAATTTGCCAAGGGTGCACTGTCCCCTCATCCAAGTCATTGATGAAGTTGAATAAGATTGGACCCAGTACTGACTCCTAAGAGACAATGCTAGCTACCAGCCTCCAACTAGACTCAGCGGAGGGTGTTGAAATGAGTATAGAGGTCTGGTTTGGTCACTCAGAGGACACACACCTATATAGTGTCTTGCATTTCTTTCTGGGATTTCCCAAACACAAGTGCGTGTGCATATGTCACACAGCCCAGTATTTCTGGAAAGTGACTGCCTGGACAGAACATGTAAATATGTAAATATGATTCTTTCCAGAAACAATTAAATCTTTTTTTTTTTTTTTTTTTTTTTTTCAGCTATATGGAAGCGGTTGCTGCTTCTGTGCAGTGATTCTGAAATCACAGATAAATGAGCATTAGGAAAGAACAATGTCGTGGTTCTGCTCGAGTGGGCAGCTGAGCTCCACCACAGCCGCTCTCTCACTCCCCCTCCTCAAAGAGCAATGGGGAGAAAATATGTGAAAAGGGCTCAAGTGTTGAGATAAGGATGAGAAAATCACTCAGTAATTATTGTAACGGGCAAAACAGACTTGGCATAAGGAGATAGTAAGATTTATTGCCTATTACTAACAAGCGAGAGAAGTGAGAAGACAAAGGAAAAAAAAAACCAAAAGCACCTTCCCCCCCATCCACCCCCTTCCACCTCCTCCCCCCAAGCGGCGTAGGGGAATGGGGGAATGGGGGTTATGGTCAGTCTACAGCACTTCTTCTCTGCCGCTCCTTCTCGGTCACTCTCGTCCCCTGTGCTGTGGGGTCCCACCCACAGGATGCAGTCCTTGATGAACTGATCCAGTGTGGGCTTCCCACAGGCAGCAGCTCTTCCAGAACTGCTCCAGATATGGGTCCGTACCACGGGGTCCATCCCTCAGGAGCAAACTGCTCCAACCTGGCTCCCCTACGGGCAGCAGCTCCTGCCAGGTCACCTGCTCCTGCGTGGGCTCCTCTCCACGGGCTACAGGTCCGGCCCGGAATCTGCTCCGGCAGGGGCCTTCCACAGGCGGCAGCCTCCGTCGGTGCAGGGCCACCTGCTCCACCGTGGTCTCCTCCACGGGCTGCAGCGTGGAACCCTGCTCCACCGTGGTACTCCATAGGCTGCAGGGGGACATCCTGCTTCACCATGGTCCTCACCACAGGCCGCAGGGGACTTCGGCTCCGGCGTCTGGAGCACTTCTCCCCCTCCTTCTACACTGACCTTGGCACCTGCAAGGCTGTTTTCTCACTCCCTTCACTCTCCTGGCTGCTGTGTGGCGCAGTGTTTTTTTCCCTGTCTTAAATATGCTCTCACAGAGGCGCAAAACAACATCGCTTATTGGCTCAGATCTGGAAAACAATGGGGCCCTTACCAAACATGGGGCAGCTTCTAGATCTTTCTCACAGAAACTACCCCTATGGCTCCCTGCTACCAAAACCTTGCCACGTAAACCCATTACAAACAAAAGACAGTATCTACTTCAACATTGTTGAGAGAGGAAATAATTCATGTGACAACATCTAACTAGTTGTCTTCACATGAAGTATCTGATATACTCAATTGGTTTTGGTCATTTAAGAGATTTTCTTACCTTAATAAAACATGTTTGTGCCATCAAACAACCATAGAACGTAATACTACGAAATACTCAGTCCACTACTTTAATTATTCATCTCACATGTGAAACCCTATTTCTACTACTAATAACTGCATTTACAAAACATTGGTTTAAAGGCAGTGGTACTTAGTATAATATTAATTATAATGCACTGCCAAGCAGGCAGGGCAGTGTTCATATAAGCAGCTAGATGAGCAACAAAGCATAGCCATAAAAGGAAAATATTCTATAGAATTGATATAACACATCGCCCTTATGACAGAATTCCTGGCATAACCGCATAGCAGGAAGAAAAGCAGAAATCCTACGTGATAGCTGTATACCTCTCTGCTTTTGGTCTACTCTTAGCCCATTTTTTTAAAACCTGCCTCCAGAGATATTACTTGAGCTCATTTCTAGTTAACCAAATAGCTACAATGTCTATTTTACTGGCAAGTATCATTCACATTGTATTGCAGAGCTGCAGATGTAGAACAGGAGAAACCTGGGGAGTAGTCACTCTGAGGGAGTCAATTTTCCCTTTGTGATCTAGGAAGTTCCTGTAGGTTTTGAAGCAAGTAGTAGTAAAAGAGCTTTTGCTTTGACTGATGACCCTTATATGCATCTGCTCTTATACCTGGTGATTCCAGAGAGATATTTTAGTATCTGGCAATCAAATATGATTAAGCATGGAAGCAACACTATTATGAAACCTCACAGAATGGTAGAGGTTGGAAGGAACCTCCTGAGATCATCTAGTACAACTGCACTGCTCAAGTAAGGTGAGGTAGAGAAGTCTGCCCATGATGGTATCCAGTTCAATTTTAAATATCTTCACAGATGGAGATTCCACAGGCAAGCTGTTCCTATGTTTGACTTCCCTCACAATATTTTTTCTTTCTTACATTCAGACTGGATTTTGTGGTTTTTGATTTGTGCCCATTGCTGCTTGTCCTGTATAACTGAGCAACACTGGAAAGAGTCTGTCTCTTCTCCATTCCCTCCCATCAGGTCTTTATACATATTGATGAGATTCCCCCAGAGCCATATCTTCTCAAGCCTAAGCAGTCACTGTTCGCTCAGCCTCTCCTTGTATAACATGCTTCAAACCCTTCATTTGTTTTTATAGTGCTAGATTCAGATCTCTTCAATCCACACAGCGGTCTCAACACCCTGTGGGTCAGTGGTGTACAGGCTGGGAAGTATGCACTTATACAGTCTGGTGTTCCAGAAACTCACATTCTCCAGCCATGTACAAACAAGAGCTTTCATGAAAATGAAAATTTTGAGTACATGAGTCTGACATTTCATAGCAACAAATCAAAAAAGCAGTTTTTAATCTTATGAAACTATTTTCCTATTCTGCAGGCTGAGCTGCAGAGCAACCGTCTACACCCTTACAAAGCCAAACTGATTTCAGCTGGGGTTATCCAAGGCATTACAATCAGCTCACATAAATCAAACAGTAAGATCAAAGCCAGTGCTGGAAAGACTCAAGCTGTTATGATGGAGTATAATAAATGGAATATCCAGCGACTTTTCATTTTATGCCATACATGTAATTTCTGGGACCTGCTCACATGACACACTATCAAAAAGTGATGTGGCTGTTCTGTCTATTTTTCTTCCTTGTGAGTTGTCACATTTTCCTAAAGCCCTAAGCTTCTTTCTGAGCTGTTCTTTCTTCTCCCAACATAACACATTGTTTGTGGACTGCCCTTAGAAAAACAAGTCACAGATGGTCCTGAAGGAGATCTAAATTCCATAATTAAGCTTTTACTCACTGGAAAGATACCTCACTGGAGAAGACCAAAGAACAGTGCCATATCTCAGCTGTTTATGAACAGGCCTTCAATCATTCCTATAATCTGGGACCAGATGTGATAACAATATTACATGTAGGCTGCTCCTGTTCTCTATAGTATTTTTTGGTCATGTTTCTGAGGTCCTTCCTTGTGGCTTCTGAAGCTTAAGTCTGTGCATGTCCTGACTCTATCCTGAGCCACGCTAAGTTCTCCTCAAAGGACTGGGCAATGGAATATATCTCATCCCACAAACATTCCATTTTATTTTATTTTATTTTATTTTATTTTATTTTATTTTATTTTGATTACTTACAGTGCAAGTTACTGTCAATATATGTTAATTTTTTGCAAGTTTTTGCAAGATGGCTGTCAATTAATCTTGAATTTGGAGATGCCTGGTCAGTTTGATGTCCATTATGATCATTTCAAAGAAAAAATGGCAGTGGCAAACTCAGGCCTAAAAAGAACGTATGTTTAACACAGATGGTATATATCCAAACACTTGTAGAGTTGAATCTACTTTTATGGACTACAAATATAGCCACCTTTTACATATACTGTAAGAAAGTCAGATTCCCAGATTTCCATTTGCACATCAAAACAGTTATATTATAGCCAGGCGTCATGCGTATGATGAAATTGCTCTGTATAAAAACAAAACCAGATTGCTATAATAGGATCCCATTGTATCTGTGAAATTAATCTGTCTTAATACTAAGGAATAGCATCTGTTTTTAATGAAACAAAAATACCTCAGCCAGTGTAGCAAATCACACTGTAAAGCTTCCGAACTTTCTGTAGAAGGGATCCCTTAGTAAAGGTGACAGAGGCTCCTCTTGTTTGCACATTAAAGACAATGTTTCAAACATTTCCTAAGAGGGAGCAATTGGATTGGCTTCTCATTGAGAAAATGAAATGTTTAAGAACACATATACATATACATACACATACATATACATAAATATATACAAAGGCAACTTTAATTTAACGTTGCAAAGATGAAGTGCTAATGAAACAAGGCACAGAAAACTAAACATTAAAATAATTTCTCTGCTTCTTTTACAATATCTTTTACCAGACCTTTTTATAAAACTGTGCCATAGGTACTTGATAACACAAAATATTGTTTGTTTTGAGCATTATTATAGATACATGTCCTGGAGCATATTTGTAACCCTAGGATGAAATTAATTCTCTTCTGACCACAATCCATACCATCCTCAGAAGAAAGGTTGTATCATCATGTGCAGTAACTGGCTACTGAGTTTGATAGACATTTTAATAGGATGCTGGATTAAAAAGTTGTACTGTAATTGCAGTAGGCTTTTTCTAAGATGTGCTTACCTGGTTTCCTATATAGGAAACTGATAACCACACACACACACAGAAGAAAACTGAAGTTAGGTCCCTCAGTTGGGAACTTTGAATACTTTACAACGACCCTGCCTATGCAAAAATTATCACACATAACATTACTCTTATGTGTTGTCCCACTGAAGTCAATTAGAGTACTGCAATTATCATGCACAGCTATTTGCAGGATTGGAGGCTGCTAATAATGGCAGCAAAAAGAAGCAGTTTTGAGGATGGAAGTAATTTTAAGGGACAGTTTATATTAGAATTGCTTTAAACCAACAAACTGTTTATATCCTTCCATTTTAAATTAAGTACGCAACTGGTTTTCAAATAGACTGCACGTCTTAAGAACTAGCAGCATTTCCTACTCCAAGTGCTTGCAAAGATTTTAATGTTTTATGAGTGTGGAGTTATTTCTAAACTTTTTTGAGTGCTTGAAATACTTTGTTCTTGAAAATGGAAGTGAATTAAACAGTGTGTTCAGACAGGCAGTTCAAAGCCATATTGAAACAATTTGTATCAAACAAAGGGCTCAGAATGAAAGGAACAGCCAGTAAGTACAAAAACACAAACCATTTAAAAACAAAGTAAATGGAGCCAACGTTTTATCATCACTATTAGACAATCAGAAGGAATTTAAATGAGTACTTTCTTTTACTACAATTGTCCGTGGTTTGACTAACCTTCCCTGTGACACTGGTTTTATCAGCCCTTTTCTCCTCTCTTCTATCCCCAAGACTTTGCCTCCAGAGTGAAACACTATGAGTTATGCCACACAGGCACACTTATCCTGGAACTATTTACCCCAACCTTCTCACATGCAGTATAAACGAGATTGGAAAAAGGTCCAGGAATAAAGTGTTCACACCAGTATGACATCATTCAGATAAAGTTGCACCACTAATTACAGAAAAATATTTTTTTTTCCCTGTGTAGACCAGACCTGACTCCTGTCAATTCTTCTGGAACCAGTTCCCTAGTTTGGGTTTCATTTCACCAGATGTTTAGCGTTCAGATATCAAAGTGCAAGTTATTCTGTGTTAACACCCTTAGCAGTTAATAAAGAAAGATATATATGGTGGAGAGTACCAGTGGATATCCTCCAGTAAAATCTTGAGTACCATTTTTGAATGGTACAGCTCACATTCATCAAGAGCCTGATATATATACACCTGTGAGGGAGGTGATGATGACTAACTTGGAATTAGCATTAGTTTTGGAAGCACTATCAGATTTAAAATACCCAAATTTAAGAGACTCTGGAGAGCATCCTAGAAGCTCCCTCTAAAGCAGGCATCTAGGACTTGTTTTAGTTAGGTCAGATGTAGATGTAAGTGTTCTTTTCAGATGGATGCAGGTATCTGAGACATCTGTGCTGGCTGGCAGACACAGCACAGACCTGTTTGTCCTACTTGTTTCAGGAGAGACAGCTGTAAGACAGATGGCATAGCCTAGGGCATCTCAACTGGCATTAGACATCTATGCTTAGACAGCTGAATCATGTCACAAGCAACTTGTCTGCTGAATTTCTCTTTGGATACTGTTGACTAAACCTCTGCTGACAGTAGTGTGAGCTTAGATGAGTGGTTCCTACATGACACCTAAGTGCCATCACCACAATTTAGGCATCTACCTATCACTTTCTAAACACGGTTTAGGGTGAGATTCAGTCAATCAGTCGATCCTTCAATTTGATCTTGAAAGCTAATCTCACATTGACCTCTACATCTAATCACTTTCCCTGTAGTCTCTGTATTTTTTCATACCTTGACCAAAACATGCTGCTGCTAAAATAGGTTTACCTTACTCTCCTTTTTAATGGTATTTCAGAAAATAGTCATCTTCCCACATTTATGTTTTCATTCCTGTCCTGCACCCTGTTCAATTTTTAGCTCCAACTTCATCTCTCAAGAATTAAACAGCATCTGCACAGGTGTGAAAAGGCATCATAAGGTGATTTTAGCCCTTTTGACTACACTGAGGTCAGTGCCCGCCCACAGATGCAGGAAATGTGGTGAAGTCTGGCCTCTGGACAGATGTTCTGCTACTGATATAAATGTGTTGTTTTCATGATGAAATCATCCCATTCAAAAGCATAATAAAGATAAACATTACATTTTTCTCAGCTAAACTAACATTAGTAAATCACAGTGTGGGGAGGGGGCATGAATATGTTGCTGACCACTGTCTTGCATGTGTCTTGGTTTAGGATTTTTCAAGGCAACAACTGTTCCACATGTAGTTCTACTTGCAAAATCTGTTGCCTTACCTTCCATCCCTAAAATCAGCAAAGATAGTTTTAACTTGATGTTGCCTTGCCTTCTGGCTGCTTCCCAACACAAGACCCTATTAGTCCTCTCTGACATGAGCAGTCTTTCTTATTTTTATTTACCTGTCTCTGCAACTCTGATCTCTGTTCCACCATACACATAAATTAAAAACCACTAACCCATACATATAGTTTAAGCAGAAAAATACAAAAGGTCAGTAAAGCCTAAAAGTCATTGTTTCCTCTCTTCTTCCACTAAAAAAGTGTTTTGTTTTGTTTTGTTTTGTTTTGTTTTGTTTGTTTGTTTGTTTGTTTTCTTTTTCTTTTTAAAATCAGGTATTGTTTCATGTTTTATGCCTAAACTTGCAAATGCATATGCACATGAGAAAACTTAATCACATTACAACTACCATTTGAAATTAAAGAGATAACTCATGTGTTTTCAAGATTATATCTTTTTGACTCCTTAAGTTCACCTTTTGTCTGTCTGCAAAGTACTATGTGCATTTTGACTGCAGATCAGCACCTGCAAGATTTATCTTACAAAACTGTCATTGGTAGAAAGGACCTTTAGCTGAGGAACAGCAGGTTAAAAAAATTTGATATGCAATAGTTGTTATTTCTAATCAGCCTTGATGTAAACGACTGAATTTTATTAACTTTTCTAGCAGTTGGCAGTTTCACCTTGTGACTTCGCGTCTTATATATTTAGCAGAACAGAATGGCAACTTTACTTGTGAAGTTATTGTAAATGTTATTCATCACAAGCTAATTTGTTGTTGTTCTGCTAAAGCGGAACTCTTGTTTCTCAAGGGCATTTACTCATTGTGATTGTGAACTGTTGCATTCACATTTTATGTTTGGTTAATCTAGTGAGCACTGTAACCTGACTTGTCCTCTTTGAGAGCACAGAGTGAGCACAACTCAGCCTCAAAGGGTGGGGTTATAGTCTGAAGTCTATCAGAACACAAAAATAGTTGGTATTTACCCTGGTAAAATCACTGATGTTGTACTACTGAAATCTGGCTCAATACCAAGCACTCATGAAATAAAGACTCCTGGTATAAAAGGAAAATCAAAACAACATCAAGCAAAAACTGTCTTGCAGATAATTCCTTGAGCATGAACAAACCAATGTAAACAGAAAAAAAAATTGTGAGGATGTTACAAATGTATTGAGAGCTGTCCTGTGATTTGAAACATCCAGAAAAAACTCTCCTGTTAAGCAAAGCTATTTCCTATAGAAGTTCTCCAGCCCCATTGTAAAGAACCTATAATCTTTATTCAAGAAAGAGACTGCTGCTTAGTGATTTCATCCCTCATATAACTACGTAAAGCTGACTTGCATAGCTCCAGGTCTGCGTGCTGTGTTACTGAGTGCTATAGAAGCAGGAGCTGAAATGCAGGCGTGAAGCCAGAACAAACGAGCGGGCGAGCGAGACGCTGCCATGGAGCAGACAGCTACACCCAAGGCTCAGGAACCAGATCCTAACTCTAGGGAATATGCTGGATGAGAGGCTCCTCCAGCCCTCTTCTGTTTCAAATGGTTTGGGATTTTTGTTATGTTTTGTGAAGGGTTTTTTGGGCCACTTCAGCAAAGTTGCACAGCAGCAGCACATGTGCCTGTAAGGGTGGCCCTGAACACACTTGCACACTGAGGCTATCGGCAAGCTGTTGTAGACCAGCTAGACAGGCGGGATTGTCCTCACACTCAATGAAAGCATGAAGTAACTGATTTTTAAATAACTAAGCATGCCGAGTTTACTTTAAGCTGCAATAGCTAAGAATAATAGCAGGTATTCATTCAACCTTCACTGGTTCTGAGCCCAAGGGTTTGGCGTTAAAGGAATCATAAATGTTTATGTCCTGTGACAGACATTTCAGGAGTGTCCAGACTGCACGTAGAAGTGAGCTAACTGTAGCTGCTGAAGTTTAGAAATAACCTGTGTGCTCCTCACCAATCCATCAGAGCCAAAGGCTTGACAAAGTCTTTTTGACTGCACGTCTGGGCCCCAGCCGGCAGTGCCACATTACACAAGCCTGCGTGTAACCTAACTGCTTTCAGCTGGCTGCAGAAAAATCCCTTGAAAATATCATTCCCAGGGCTTTCTTCTCCCAGCTCGAGATAACAGAAGTGACAATGGTTACATGATGTTAATGTGATATTTATAACCAGTTCATTAACTGATCTAAACAGCAGTCTCGTGCGTGTGGTTCTTGCCATCTTCCAATGTGTTTCCCAGTCTGGGGCTTCAAAGATGGGTCTGGTGTAAAGAGCTAATTCATGCCCAAACTCAGAGTTAAGCCAGGGGATCTCAGGAGGTCATCTGCTCCAACCTCTAAACCTGCTAAAGGTGGGCTACACAGAACAGGTTGCCCAGGACCACGTCACCTCTTTTAACTGTAGTGTTTTTTAGTAAGATGATGTCATTGAAGCAAGAATTGGATTTTACAACAAGTACACAAGCACAGATAAATATATATATTTATATACATATATATAAATATATATGTATATATATTTTTCCATACAGCACAATGAAGATCCAGAGACCTTTTCTAGTCTTTATGTTCCTTAATAAGCAAATCTGTCTCCTTTGCTCCAAGAGTCTGATTTTTTTTTTTTTCAGTGACATCGGCATGGGCTCTTTCACTTCACTTGGCTTTTACTTTTGGCATATATGACAAAACTTAGCAGATTCGTCAGTGCAAAATACAGATACAGAATGAAGCACTGTTCAAGACATTTGCCTTCCAAATTTCCAGGAAATTTCAACTCTATTGGTTTTGTGTCCTTTTTTTTTTTTTTTTTTTTTTTTTTTTTTTTTTTTAGCTACTTCATTCTGCCACTCAGGGTATTTCATGCAGGTAATATTTTGTTCCCAGACAGTGTGTGTTTTTCAGAAACCACTTTGAGCCAAGGGCTCTGACAGAGGTCTGCTTTGTCTAGCATCTACATAATGATCAACATTCTGTAAAGTGAGCTTCTGCATAATGCAGGACAACTAGTTTCAATGGTGTTTGCTAGGGATTCTTAAAGGTATGACTAAATTCACTTGATAAACCCTTTGATTTAATAGGGTTGACCCAAATAATATGGACCTTGGGATTTTAGAAGTAAAGTCACCATGATATATTATTCAATAGTCATTAGAATTCCACAGAAGCTAAAAGAGTGACTTCATATACATGTTTTTGAATTAGCAAGCAATTCCAAGCAATATGTAGGGATAACATCAAATCTTACATATCAGCATAAATGTGTCTATTATAAAGGCATCTTTGCTCAGTATATTTCTGTACTGCCCAAGGTGTCTGAATTAATTCAAGTCAGGTGCCTGAGCTGTGTAGGTTATCTCTTTGTCAGGGTGAAGATAGACAGATTTTGGTTCATCTGTTCTCTGTCTCTCAATTGGTTGTTCTAAGTCATTTAAAACTTCCACAATATTCCTTTTCCTAATGAACTCACACATTACATATGTAAGCAAATAGGCCCAAAGGGATGGTAGGAGCTTCCCTTCAGATCACATTGATACTGGGAAGGTTTTTGGGAAAGCTTGTAAGTGTAGAGGTGCATTTAAATGGCAACCAAATGCCTTATTTTGTGGTAGGCAGTTGGATCCAGGGGCTAGAGCCACTCCTTAGCTTTGCTGCAATTTACAACACTGACACATAGTAAAACTCCATTGCCAGGCATCCCCTCTGTGCTGCTGTTTCATTTCTTTTTAATGACAGTGAGATGCAGTACAAGTGTACAGCACTGCACAACAGGGAGATACATGGCTCATCTGGGAATGAGAGCCTGAACAGGGAATCATCTCCTCTCTAAGATTGCAAAAAACACGGAGTATGCTTTCTAAATGAGAAGAGGTACAAATGCATTAAAGATGCATCCACTCATTATGGAGGCATCCTTCAGGTAAAGTACAGCCTATGTTACTTAGTGAAATGAAGCAGACAGGAAATGTTTTTGTATTATATATTGTGCTTGATGGTTTGTTTGCAGATTGTTTGTGTCTCCTTTACATTGGATGCTACATCTATGCACAAACATTTCTATTTCATGCATCTTTGCATCACAAGGGTAACTTTGTCCCATAAGATTTGACTTCGAAATCTGATTCAAACATGACACTGTGTGGTTGGATTCCAACTGCTTCTTGGTGATTCTCTCATGGGTTTGGGGTTACTCCATACACCTTACAACAAATAACAACACCCTAATCAACTGTCACTGCAATAAGATTTTTTTTTTAACCTGTTCATCTTTTTTTATCCTCGTTCACCATGTTTTGTCCAGCTCCTCAAAATCACAGATATCTGCACAACCTTGATTACAAGCCCAGAAAGTTTTGAAACCTCTGGCTGATGGCAGTCAGACGGTGCATGGGTGGCAAGTTCTCTTAACCCCACTCAATTCCGCTGTTTTTTCACTCGACGTGGCAGAACTCAGCTTCATAAAGGGGAGCTGCCTTATCATATTGAAGCACAGATGCAGTCTGCATCTGAGATCAGGTAAAGCTACATTATTCATAGGTACCCATGGTAGGTAATACACATATTCTTAAGTATCATTGTATACCACATATGTATACAAGTAAGAAACTGGAAGGGGTCAACTCGGCATCCCTCCCACATATTCCCCTGTAATCAAGCAGCATTTAGGGAACTTGCATGAGCCTCAGGGAGCTGATTCTATCCAGGAAATGTAGGTTAAGGCCAAAATAGGTGGCTGTTTTCACAAGCCAGTACAGAAGTTTCCAAGGTGGAGTGGGGAACAAATGTAGAGCTCATAAGTCTGGAGGATCTGAAGCCAGTGGAAAATCCTTGAGAAATGGCTTCGCATTACAGTACTTCCTATAGTTGCTGTAGTTTACACCCAGCAATGTGTCAGTGGCTGGAACGTGGTCAGTAATGGGGAGAGCACACCTTTCCCTGCCTCCCCCTGCCTCCCTATTCCTCTGAAGACTCAGGAGTCTCTTATTCTGAACCTTCAGTGTTAAGTTAATAAAAATAAAAATCAATGATTAACTACACATGTTAAGCTTTACTTATTGGAGCATTTAAAAATGCTGAGAATGCAATTCCTCAACCCGTGGGTTGAAGCAGCTGGTGGGAAGTGGGGGAGAAGCAGCAGAGTGAACACAGAGCTGCAGAAGCCACACCATGCCACAGGCATCGTACCCTGGTGGGAAGACTACAGCTGGGGTGGGCAGCAGAGACGTCAAGGGCTATCAAAGCATCCCACGTCTCCAAACAGGAATGATGGTTACTGTCTTTCAATATATTATTTGTTTTCCTAGAAAGCTGATGAGGAAAGGAGCTGTGGGTTTTGCAACCTGGACACTAGTCCTGTAAGGAAAAGATAGAGGCTAGCCAGAAAATCGTGCTGGGGAAGGAATGACAACATAGCACAATAGCACTGATCAAACCAAGGATAAGCTAGAGGGGTGAGATCAAACTTGGAGGGGCTTCACAGAACATTTTTATTTTTCAGAGTGCTACACTTTCCATTCCTGTCTGTTCAATTTACTCTCTTCCACAGACCCTGCTCTACATTTATCCAGAAACCAGAGCTTCCCCAGCAAGCAAGGAAAAGTGCCTTGGTAATTAGGGGCTCAGAAAGGTTGTGGCACCAGTGTTGTTGTCTAAAGCAGCATGTCTGTGGGATCCCGCTGACTAAATAAGGTATCAGACACAGCTTCTGAACCTGAAACTCAGTTGCATGAACAGCAATTCTGTCAAAGTTCAAGGGTCTTGGAAGCACACAGGCTTTTATATTCCATTTACAATGTGCTTAGTGAGAAGCAGTTAAAAGATGACATGATAGGTGTTGCACAGAATTGGAAGCAGTGAGCATGGATAGTACTGAAATAAATGTTGAACACACATCTGGGGAAATCACGGGTACTATTAGTATGTTGTGGTTTAAAGGGATCTCTCAAGGTCTTGTCGATGTGTTAACTGTGTTTAGGAACACTTAGAAAAAGGAATTCACCTTTTTAGATGGCATTTAGATTAGACATTTGTCATGGGAGTCTAGAAAACTGTGAGTTCTAGCATCTGTTACATCTGGATGAAGAGTTAGGTACGGGTAATTACTGAGCCCTTATAGTAGTCATTATAGACTATTATATATAGACCAGGATCTGGTTAAACTTAGTTGACTAAGTACTGGTATTAATCAGTATTATACTTTATCAAGCTTTAAATAGCCATTTTTAATGCCTAAAGTATTTAGCAGCATAATAGACTGGAATGTGCATCTAAAGGTAGAAGTGCTTTAAAAAAATCAGACCAGAAAGTGTTTAAAAACTACTTAGAAGCTAAATAAAATACTGTGGTTGAACAACAATGAACAATGCAATGGATTTTTCTAAAGGTACAGAGCAATAAATAAATCCTCAAAATTAACATTTAAAATATGTGAAGGAAAGAAAAATGTCAGTGATGATTGGTGTTAATTTTAAAAAGGGAGGAGGTAGCAGAAACTGCTGACCAGTGAAATGTCACCAGTTGTACCAAAATAGCAATCAAGTTTAAAATGATAAGAGCTTTAAAAAAAAAAAAAAAAAAAAAGACATTAGAAGCAAAATGTACTCTTTAAGTCACACTTAAGTCCCCTACTCCCCTACAGGATACTGTGGCTGAACTGTAAATAGTAACTGAAAAACAAACAAACAAACAAACAAACAAACAAACAAAACAGAACTCTTAGTTGGATTCTATGGTCCATATTTGAGAGGAAACACTCTAATATAAGTCATCCATACTGTGCTGATAAAGTTCCCTTTCACAGTAAGAAATGAGCAACAGCATCTACTGTATTATACAAAGAGGAAATTCTTCACTGATGAGGGTGGTGATGCACTGAAACTGGTTACCCATAGAAGCTGTGGATGCCCAATCCCTGGAGGTGTTCAAGACCAGGTTGGATGGGGCTTTGGGCAACCTGGTCTGGTGGGAAGTGTCCATTCCTGTGGCAGGCGGTTGGTACTGGGTGGCCTTTAAGGTCCATTTCAACCCAGACCATTCTGTGATTCTATGGTTCTATACTATGATATTTAAGTAGTCCTGAGTCAATAAAGTGTACACTAAATTATGACGGTGGTCAAGATGCACAAGTCTGGGTCACCATGCACAGCCAGGATTTATCACAAGCACAACACTGGATGGAAATAGTGTAACAGTGGGAAAAATATTCTTCATGCACCTACGCTTAATATTGTTGGTTAGAATTGTGGAATCACAAAATAATTCATGTTCAGAAGGCCCCTCATGCCCCCCTTCTCACAGCCAGGCCAGATGTGAGACCAGACCAAGCTGCTCAGGGCTTTCCTCTTGGACACCCCAAGGACAGATCCTGCCTAAGCCCATCCCTCTGCCTGGCAGCCTCATGCTGCCAGAGGCCTCCTCACACCCAGCCTGAGCCCCTGTGCTTCCAGCCCATACCTGCCCAGCCTTGTGTTCCGGCCATGTGCGGCCCTGCAGGGCCTGGCTGCCTCCTGGCCCGTCCCCACATGTAATGATGGATGTGAGGTGCCCCCAGGGCTGCCCTGCCCTGGCTGGATGAGCCCCACTGGCCCAGCCTCTGCTTGAGCCTGGGGAGCTTGCTCCAGCCATCAGCACCAGCCCTGTGCTGGGGGCACAGAGCTGGCTGGTGGCAAGTGTTGGGCAGCCCTGTCCCATCTCCTGGAGGTGGCCTCAGGTGCTGCTGCCTAGCTTGCTGCCACAGGCCACTGTCCCCAGAGCTGATGCCAAGCCAGTCTGTCTGCAGACTACATATTTGCAAAGGGTTATTCCTTCCTGGGTGCAGCACTTTGCTTCTGGTTTCTTGAATTTCATGAGGTTCGTGTTTCCTCTAGATCCCTCTGAATGGCAGCCCTGCCTTGAAGAGGAGTGGCCACCCTCAACTAGGAATTATCTGCAAATCTGATGAGAGCATACTCCATGACAATGCAGTACCTGCCTTGTTGCAGCTCCAGGCAAACTATGACCTGCTGACCTTGACACTCTGAGCCTGACCATCCAGCTGGTTTCTTACCAGTCTGGTTGTCCTCTCATACATATTATAACAGCCTAACTCAGATTACAGTAGACAATGTCAAATGTTCATTTGTTCACACCGCAATGTCTTTAATAATATTTTGGACAATCACTCTGGTCATGGTTTCATAACTGTGTTTAGTCACAACACAGTTAAAAGTAATCCTACATGATCCCTTCCCCCCTGCTAAATTAATTCCTGAACAGAAAGCTTCTGGATCACAATTCTGGATTTCATCTGCACTAGAACCTCAGTCTAGTATGGGCTCTGGCCTCAGGTACAACAGCAAATTAGGACTTTCTTTTTGGTATTTCATGCTATGCTGGCAGTGCTCACACAACATACTCAGCAAAGGCATGCCCTAACCAGAGGATATATTCTTTTTCATTTTCTCAATAAAATGCTTGCCCTCACACACCTATTTCTCTACAGGGTTACAAAGGTGGAACATTTTTGTCCAGAATTTAGGCACCCTAGCAGAAGTCCTCATATTTTCACCCAACAGGCCTAACAGTCAAAAATATTTATGGTTAAAGACCAGGACTCTAGCAGCCATATGGCAGCAAGAGTTGGTATTTATTATTAAAGTGGTGTGGAACAGAAAGTGAAGTAAATGGAAATGATGAGGGATGTTTACCTCCTCAAAGGTATGTACCTTGCAGAGTATGTGAGTAGAAGTTGAGTTTAGTCTACTGACATGTTGCCAGTACAACACCTTCCAGACAATGCTTTGTTTTGTTTTGTTTTGTTTTCCATTACTGATCCTGGCTTCTCTTCTGTTTTTCTTCAGTCCATGGACCTTCCTTTAGGTAATGGGCTTCGCTGGGCTAGATTTATAGTGACAGAGACCTACAAGTCACGCTGATGGAAAATTCATTATGGTTTGGCATTAGTTGCTAATCTTTGGGCTTATTAAAACTATACCACTTGGGCATTCTTCTTTTTTGTTTTAATTGCCTGTGTTATGAACAAAGGGCAGAGCCAGTCTAGCATCTGGTGTATGTGTATAATTTCTTATGAGCAATGACAGACAAATAAATAGGAGCTATTTTCAAAGTGACCTTCTCTTTCCATCTGTATTAGAATGTTCTGACAAAATTCATAATTGACTGAAGTCTTTTTATAGAAGCAACGAACATAATGACCAGGGACAGAGTTTCCAGACCGCCCCGTCTCTGCCCAGTTTCCTGACACAGACATGGCTCCAGTTGGACTACATATGATCAGGGTAGTGCCTTTACTCTGGCAGTGTGCAAAGTCTCAGCAGCCTTCACTGTGGGGATTTGACTTCACAGTGGATAGCATTTCTAACTGGAAATAACGATGCTTTGGAAGTATCTAGTAAACCCCAGCTGGCCATATGTCCTATTGTTCACTGAATGAAATGGAAATTAAGCCATCAGCTGTAGTCTACAAACAATTTGTTGCAAAATGCTTCCCTTTCTAGAAAAATTCTGCTTGTTCTGACATGTTGCTAAATTATACTGATTTTTAGTACGGTTTGTGGTTCTTCCTTCAGCCTATGCTATGAAAAAACTCACGGATTCATGACAAAGACTTAAACAGTTCTGTGAGCTTCCTGGCAACTGCACCAATTGAAATGTCTTCATGCAACTTGACGGTAATACAAATCCCTTTGAGTTCCAGCGAGCACTGAAACAGCTTGTTGCCTCTCAGCTCCTGAAAGATTGAACAGTGCACCACCAGGAACCTCAGAAATCTGCCACAAAGAGAGAAAACACAGGAGAGCCAACAGTTGGCAACTTTACCCTCTTTTTCTTTGGTACCCAAAGTGTCTTCACATTAATCTGAATGTATCTGAGGAGCATAATCCCATCTAACAAGGTCCTAGTGTGGAAAAAAAAAAATCATTAAAAAATCACCCTCTTTTGGCTGTACACCAACATGAGACACTTTGGTGTCTCACCATCGGCATGCAGTCCCTTGGAGAATAATTATCACTAGCAGTGGCTTAGTGGATCCTTTAGTTTGAATGACAAACGTCACTGCATTCATAATGTACTCTTTGTGACCTACACATAGACATATAACATGTGTAAAATCAGGTTCTTCATCAGCATCAAATCATGATGTAAATGTAGCAGTACCATATGATCTCTTAAGATGCTTCAGTGCTTTTGAAGGAATATTTTTATATATCTGTACTGGTAGTATACACTGGCAGTAGTTGTGGACATGATGACAACAATGTGCGTGGACATGGCTTTCAGATGTGGGCACTGCATGTGTGAAGGAGCTTGGCACACATGCCATATAAATGCCCAGCCCACGGCTCTGAGGCATTTTTGCCTCAGCTCCTCCACCTGCAAAACAGGGATGATCAATCGTATTGCAAAAGCCCAGAGCAAACAGCATTGTGTAAGGTTGAAAGTTTGGCATTTGGTGACATTTTTTTGTGTGTATAGTGCCCTTTGATGTGACCACTGAGAAAGGATGGAGTAGCAGTTAAGAAAGCAAGCCAGGTGCTTTCTCAGGACACACAGATGGCAGCATGTACCGTGTCAATGAAGTCAAGAGAACATATATTTCCTGCTTCACAGGAAGGTCGTTCATCCAAGCAATTTTTGCTCCATGATGTTTAAATGAACGTTATAAACATTTGTTTACAATATAAGAAAACTACATTTTGTTACTAGGTACAGTTAATTGTTCAGAAAACATATCCAAAAATATTATCTCAAATAATATGCATTTGCTATGCTTCAAAAACTTCTTGCAGTTCATGGCCATAAAGCAGTATGTAGCAAGCCAGAAGAAGACTTACAAAATTGGAAGACTAAAAGTAGTTCTTAGAAAGCCAGGGACCTTGCCAACTAGTAAAAAAAAAAAAAAAAAGTGGCAAGTTTTTCATAGAGAAACCCTAGAGAAACCCTTGGTGATAAGGAAAGGGTAAAAAGCTCTTTAATTGTGCCAGGAAAGTTAATATTAACAGAAACACTCCAAGCTAGGCTGTTTGTTTTTAAAGCAAAGGCTTTTGTTGTTTGTCCTTGCTATTTAAACCTCTTCCAAGCAGACTCTGGGGATGAAAAACGAATTTAATCAAAAGTTTATACTTTGTCCTTAGAAAAGTGACAGACATTTTTGTAGATAGTAGAGGAACATCGGAGCAGAAAGCCTTGCTCAGCACCATAATCCCTGCTTTACCATAAGAAATCAAGACACCTTTGCATATTTGTGTGTGTGTAGCAGTTTACTTGCTCTCGTGCTGCCACCCAGCTGCTCCTGGTACTTCATGAAAAGAGGATTTATTCTGTTGCAGAAAATATTCATGGGCCTGTTGTTCACAGAGTTAACTCCTAAGCAGTACCAGAGCAAGATGTGCCCTTAGTGCTGGCACACTGGCTGCACAGCACTCAGGTACAAAACAGAGGGGTAACCATCACCTGACATTGTGCTGTTTGTCTCTGAGCAGCCTGTAAAGGACAGTGAGAGATGGATGCTTGGGTTAACACATGGGACACACCAAAGAGAGTTAGCTGGGATGTTTAGTCACTATACTGATAACAGAGAGCAAAGGTCAGAATAGATGGTGGCTGAAAAGGAGCTGGTCCCTTCAGTTTGCTTTCCTTTCATCAGGACAACACACTGTTTGTACAATCAGCCACAGCTTTCAACAATGGACTGGCTGGAGATGAGTCACTAAAATGAATAATCCTTTTTAATCTCTATGGAAAACATCCTGTTAGTGCTGCCATATTCTAGGAATTGTTATAACAGGAGCAGCAAAGGGATTAAGTGCTTAAACCTGTCCCACCAGGACAAGTTTACTGCAGCAGAATCTCTTTGCTGGTAACAACTCTGCTTCTCCTTGTGAAAACAAGAGAATATTCCTGTTCTGTATTTCTTTCCCTCTAACCAGCCCTCTAGGACCCATCAACACAATATAGCTTTTTTTTTGCTTTTTTTTTTTTTTTTTTTAAATTAAAATCTAGATCAAATCACAGCAGATGCCGAGTATGAAATAAAAGTAAGGATAAAAGTAAATAAAAGTAAGGATCACCAGTTCACCAAGATTACAGCAGAGCCCATTCTCGATGCCTTTTGCTGAGAGCATTACATTTCTGCCAGCAAATCCAATGCAGAATATGAATCCTGTAGACTCAATGTTGTCCTTTCTGTGCTTTTCAGCACAGTGCTGTGCAGCTTTCAAAAGGTGAGTGATTCTAGGAAGCGATTAAAATATGTAGGATATTCTTTGCAGCATAAGGCTGAAGCCTGTGCTTCAATACCGAATGTAAAAAGGTTGTCAGCTATGAAGAATGAACAAGCTATCCAGCTACCTGACAGGAACGATTAGTCTCATGAGCTATGAAAATTGCTAGAGGAGGCAGATGAATGCTTTGTTTTCCCCACAATACTTAAAATGGCAAGAGCTTGCTAAAATATTTTGTGTTAATAAAAACCGATGACAAGCTCTTACTGGTCTCATTTTCAGAAGTGAGAGTTCAAGAAGACTGCCTATTTTCACTGACAGCAGGGCATCCAAAATATGTTGCAGTTGGCGCAATACAGGACTGAAGGAGATATCCTCAATTATTCTCAAATCGACAAGGCTTTATCATCAACAGGTGGCCTAGCAGTGCTTCTTTTGAACCCCCTAAATAAATCACTGTGGATTTTTTGAGGTGCTCAAGCCTCACCAGCTCTGCTCCCATTGACATGAGCTGAAGCAGAGCAGGATGATGCTGGGTGTATTTGCACCGTGGGGCAGGTGTTGTGTTTGTAGACCATGCACCTTGGCCACGTCCCAGTCCCGGAGCAAATGTTCCCTTTGATGCACCTGCCAGTCCTACCTCACTGACAAATCTGCTGGATCCCTGTCCTACACCTCTGGGCTTCTTTCCAAAAGGAAGCGGGGTGGAGAGAGAACAGCCTGCACCTGTATCTCAGTTCAAGGTGGAGCTGAGTCAGAGCTAAAATTTCCACCTAGATCTGTCCAGCTCTTGGCACACCTCCCACCTCCATTGAGTAATTAAAAACTATAGAACAGGAACTCATACATCAGATTCTTCCTTCTGTCGGCTGAATTTTAATAATATTTTGGACAAGTAGTACAGATGATAGGGTAATAGCTCTCAGATGTAAAATCTACATAAAATAATTGTTGAAAATATATATGTATTATCCATATGAAGAATCCCACTAGAACATAGAAAGACACTATCTGACAACAGGGTATGGCTAACAGATGTGCATTTCTTTTCAGGAAGTGCTAACACAGCTTGGACAGTGCCTTAGTTTTTCAGTCCTACCAGCCCAGGCAATCCCATCAGGTAGCTGTGCAAATTTGCCAGGCCTTAACATACTTTTGCACCAACATTTTTACTGCAACCGAACCAAACCAAAACACAAAACAGCTCCAAATCTACCTCCTTTGATAGTTATAAAGGATTCTCCAGGATTAATTTTCATGGTCATTTTACACCCAATGCACTAAGTCCCTTCTCTATTAAACAGGAAGATTTTTTTTAGCCCCTTCCTTGAAAATGTGTGGATGAGTTCTGCACTTCTCATCTCAGAAAAAGAAGAGCTAGGATGGATCAAAGAGGCCACTTGTAACAGTCCATACACCAGGACACTTGATCATCCTAAAAATCCTCTTCTAGTCATTGTTTCTCCCTCAATACGGACTTTCCTGGAGCCCAGAGAAAGAGCAAGTAATATGCTGTCTTTAGTATACTTGCTTCATTTCATCTATCATTAGTTTGCTTTGGAGACTTTACTATGAACACCATACTTCAGTAATTTTCCTCTCTTCCAGGAAAGCAACTGAGAAGACAGAAAGGGACACTTGAGTTACTTGGCATCCTATGTACAACACTGGTATATGTGATCCAGCTGCAACTACTGCAACTCTTTGGATTCTGTGTAAGGTTGTATAAAGTAAGTATAAAGTAAGGTTGTATAAGTAAAGTCTAACATATACAATGGAACATGCAAAAAATATTTTTTTTTCCATTTTTGGTCACTATCCAGTAGTGCCAGACAGTTTGGGGCAGAGCATGATCCTGGCCCAGAATTTAAAAGACTGACCTTTTCTCTTACTTACTGCATGTTACTTTTTTTTTTTTTTTTTCTTCTTGCTTGTAAAATGGGAGCACTGGTATTTATTTGCTATTCTAAACAATGAATCAAAACTCTTGTATATCAGTTTATTCTAAGTAATTGTTGAAGACGGTTATTTCTAAACTCCTATGGGTTTATTTTAGAACTGTGTACGTAAACAAACCACTTATCTGTGTTTGTGGCTCTTCATATGTCAGTATCCAGTACAGTTTCTTATAGGAAATAGAAAATGAAATTGGTTGTCACAAGTCTATGCAACCGTATAAAATTAGATTCACTCCATAAACACGACGGGAATGTCCTTTACGGAACCCTACTGTCCCCCGGAAGAGTTGGCTGCATGCAAAAGGAGGTAGATGATCTTACATGTGCCTTCTCTTAGCACTTGCTGCCACATGATGAGTTAATATTTGATTAGGCAGTACTGTATCTATGACACCTGTTCACCAGGGAGACTAGGCCAACAACTGATGTAATCTGCCTTATTATACACTTAATGATAGAGGAGAAGTGCTGCTTTTTCAGCTTCCCACGTCTGCTTTTCATTTCCTCTCCTACACATTCCTAAGGGGTCATGTTCTGTGCCTTGCAAAAGCAAACAAACAACTACAAAATCTCTCTCCCTCGCTCTGTGATCCCCTGTAATTTGCCTGGAAGAAAAGAACTTAAAGAAATTCCACTCTACTGTGTGTTTCTGAAAAGAAACCTACTTGTTAGTAGTTATTATTTTACATGTGTTGGCTAGATTGATTACAATAGATCAGGACAAAAAAATATGTGTTGGTACTAAAGCTACTTAGAAGAGCTCAGATTTTTCATATCAGTGAATCAAGCACTTGGCCACAGCATCCAGATCATCTTCACAAATGCAGTTTTCAGATTCTCGGGCTCTGACTAATAGGACCTACTCCAGTTTTTTTAGGCCACTTTTCTGAAAAGGAGAGTGGCTGTAACTGGAATCCTGCAGATGCTTTGAAGCACCTCATCTGAGCAGAATCTCAATTATTCTCTCTGCAGTTACTCGAATCTGTGACCCTAGGGTCATGGTGTCTTCCTGTAGGAAATGCAGTGCTTCTGGTTTGCACCACCAGCAATCACAGTAACTCTTGGAATCAGCATACGATTTTTATTTCAAATGTATAAGCTTGCGGTTACAGAGAGACTACTCAGCCAATTTGATTCCTGTATTTATTTTTTTTTTCAATTTGAGCTTCATAAGTTCTGTATCTGTCCTGTTAAGAAATCCCCATTTTTAGCTCATAACTGTAGGCAATATCTGAAATGCTATAATCGCCTTTCTTATTCTGTTGTTATAATGTGAATATATCCGCTAGAGAATTTTCTCAAATTTTTGTTTCGGGTTTCCTTCCCTCCCATTTGAGAGAGTTCACCACCTTTCCCTGGAGTGAGATTTGTCTTTGAAGAGAGGAAGAGGGTTGCAGTTTCTTTTTAATGGAATGCCAGCACTTTTTTTTTTTTTTTTTTCTATGTGTTTTGTATTAGCAAAGGCAGGGCTGAGAATAAGATAGGGAGTATCTTTCACTGCCTTGGGCTAACTCCTTTTCTTGGTTCAGGGACAATGCTAAAAAGCCTGGATGGTATTACAAACAGCTTTTGATCAGAGACAATTGATAGTTCCCAATTGCTGATCAAAGGTGGCCAAAAAATCTGTGAAAAAGCTGTAGCATCTCTGGCAAAGAGAGGAACCAGTGCTATCATCCTTACATGTCTCTGTTGGGCTATCAAGTGCCAGCAATCACTTCTGTCAGGTATGTACATTCTTACCTGCCAGTGTCCTTGGTCCCAAAGTTGTGCAGATGCTGCTGCGGCACATTTTCCATGCTATGGTAATAGGAGGTAAATCTCCATGTAAATATAAAACAATACTTAGACTTGCCTGGGAATCAGCGCCTGAGCATTGTGTATAGTTGGGAATTTCCCAGAAACATTTTTAAAAGTGGTACACAAAAAATTCTTGACATATGATTGCGTTTCAAGTTTCTGTGATTTGGTTGCCACTTTGATCACATCTCACAGACAGGTTCAGTTCCAAAATTAGGCTGGAAGAAAATGTTGCTATAATTATTTACAGGAAATAGGAAGAGGGAAGCACCTTCCAGTGCCAGCCACAATGCCCACAAGGATAACAAAAGCTTTGGCAAAAGATAGCACTGGGCATGTGCTAGCACTCTCCATTTTGAACCTCTTCCAGGAACCAATGGTGAGAAATAACCACGTTGGTGAAAGCCCAAGAGGTATATTCTAGAGCAAGAATACAGTGAATTATACCAGTATGAAAGCTGTGCTCTAAGAATAATAAAAAGGTTTGATCAACGCTCTTTAAACTATTTTACAAGGGCTTTCTCCCCTGCCCAGGCCCTTTTACATGCTTATTTACTACAGCGTAAATCATACTTCATGGAGCTGAGATGACAAATGAAGCCTGCCACAATTCTGCATGAAATGTAACATTTTCTTAGGCGAGACAGAAGTTGACAGAGCATCAAATGATCATGTTCCATCTATAACTTTCACTCTGTCAAGTCTTCTGTCCTCTGCATGCCAATTATAATAAATATAGCTGATGGCGTATAGCCAGAAGAAAATGAAGGCAGCTTTCTAATGTATGTACAACTAAGGTATTCAGGCATTTGTAAATCTTTTGATTGTTTACCTAAAAGCAATGTTCTGTTCTCTTTGGGTTCAAGACAATAAGAAATTGGAAAGGATTAAATATTTAGAAATCAACATATAAGTAAGAATATTCAATTCAGACATATCCCCTTTATGGTGGGATCTGAAGACAAAAGGTGGTGTCAGTAAGCCTGGGTGAAGCATCTTTACCACACAAAAACAATTTTTTTTGTTTGTTTGCTTGTTTCCAGGAAATTATTTTTGAGGTCTTTCTGACTGTTAGCACATCTTTCACAAAGAGTATGTGCTTCTTGCTCAGCTGTTAGCAATAAAAATGGTTGCATATTATTTTTGATTTATAATCAGACTGTGCATATCTCACCAATATTACACATTTACAAGTAATATTGAGTTCATTTTAAATAAACGATAGCATAACTAGTGGGTGGATGGAACAATTTCCTCTTCTGCACACTCTTACCTCAGCCTGAAAACAGAGAGGCTGAATGCTTCCATTTGGTCACTGAATACCTTTTCTTAATAATGATTAATTATATCCCAGTCCATCACTAGTCTCAGCATTAGCCCAAGCCTGAGGTATGCATTTAAGCATCCATGCTGGTCTCGTTTTCTCACTGTGTTATCTAATTCAGGATGTGAAGTTCATAGGAAAGATTATTTCTGTATGAATAGGTAGAAATACAGCGAGTAACACATCGCTGCTGCTATGTAAACACCAAAGACAGAGGTAACTCCACTGCAGCATCAAGAAAAATGACACCAAATTCCACCTGAATGCCCACACGCAGATATTATCTGATGATCATCATTATTAGAGATACCAACATATCAAATTGTCAGGGGTCTTTCTTTGTGCCAGGTGCCATATTTTCTGCTTACTGTGTTTAGTGGGTCTTCTGGGACCCAAGTGCCGGGCCTTGTGTTTTACAGATGCTTGATGTTTTGTCTTGTGTAAATAGTGTAGATTACTCCAGATTTGTAAAACATGAAAGGCAGAAAAGGAACTCTCAGAAAGTCACACAGGTTTATGATTTCAGATGTAAAAAGATATGGCTTCAATACAATCTTGTTTCAGGGATCATAACAAGGGAATACTGCTCTCAGGAGACCTGAAGAAGACAGGAGAAAGAGAAAGAGAAAGAGAAAGAGAAAGAGAAAGAGAAAGAGAAAGAGAAAGAGAAAGAGAAAGAGAAAGAGAAAGAGAAAGAGAAAGAGAAAGAGAAAGAGAAAGAGAAAGAGAAAGAGAAAGAGAAAGAGAAAGAGAAAGAGAAAGAGAAAGAGAAAAAGAGGAAAACGTGTTTTATCAAGCAAGTTACCACTATGAAAGAAAAAGATATATAATTATGAACTGAATGTGCATCTGCCAGAAAAGATACACAGGCTAAGAGATAATCAAATATATATTTTGAAACAAATTATTTCATTTTACTCTATTTTTATTTTGCCTGGTTTTAGAATCTGCCTTTTTTATTTTATTTTTTTTTTTACTGAACACTGCTTTACCTATATTTGAAAAAGAAAATTGCTGGTGAATAGAACATGTAGGAATAAAGACAGAGACTCAGGAAAGCAGAGAACTGCCACCCTGCTTTACATTTTGGTGAACTGGAGAACACATTATTTGTTGAAGTTGTTAGTACCACTCTTAGCATAAAGAGAGCAAGGGCACCACCTGCTGTTTTAGAAATGTATTTATTTGGGTCATTAAAGTTACTTTTCAAGTACTGCATTCAAAAACAGTCAGGCCTACTAAACAAGCTGTACTTCTTTAAGAAAGCTTTTTCCTGAAATTTAAGATTATGCAAGACAATTTTAACAAATTATGTGTTTGCAGTTGCCTGTTCACACAATGAACTGTACTGTAGCAACAAAGCTGGCCAAGAATGACTGAATATGGGATACTTACAGACTTTTGAAAGTAAGAAAGAATTTCACAATTGTTCTGCAATTGTATGTGGGCTCTTCCTCATGCTGGGCATCAAAATCCAGCATTCACAATATTTTCAGGAGATCTGATTTATATTCAATAACCACTGAAAAGTTTACTCATTGATTTAAGTAGAAACAGCATATCTAGCATTACAGAGGTTGAGGTCATTTTAAGAGCTGGAGGTTATGGAATAAATAATTCCTACTAGGTAAGTATGACATAAAACTATAGTTCAAATGTTTTTTGATTTATTTTTTTTTTCTTTTCCAAAGGACCTTGTTTCCAAAATGCTCCCATTTAAGGAAATACAGGTTAGTACACACCCAGCTGCAATGAGTAGTCCCTTTACCAGCAAAGGCAATTATTTTCTTATGCACAAATTTGATTCCAACATGCATGTAGGACTTGAAAAATCAACCATCTATCAGTTCTGAGGTGATTTGAACCAATCAAATTAAATCCCTAGCTGAGATAACCCCTTGGAGATAAACTGTAAAGTGCAATTAAGATGTCTGACCAGTAGCTTGGATCCTCTAAGATGGAGAAGGCTGAATGTCTGCCTCCTAGACAACAAGAATCACCCTCTGTTTGGAATCACCCTCTATTCTCCTCTTCCTCTGAAAAACATATAGCACTTTGGAAATCCCTGCACCAAGCTGATTGGACAGAAACACATTATTGTACTTCATAGGCTGGTAAAGGACTTTTGTGAGGACTGGTCATTTATAAATGAAAGGATCATCTGTCAGAACTCTTCCATGTGAGAAAGACTCAGAACTGAAGGAAATGGCCAATTTCTGTTCAGGGGTACTCAGTCATTTGGCCAGCCAACGTTCTCAAGGATTTTAAGTGAAAGTGAGATCAGAACAGCAGCAGCAGCAGCCTACCCATGAATTTGGGAAAACAATATGCAACATTAACAAAGTATGTGCTTTTGCCAAGGAAAAAGATATCACGGCCCATTTCCTCTTCAGACAACCTGAGCAAAGATTCACCTTCATTGCTTACAAGCAAAATTATATCAGATATTTTGATTTTCACCCTGTACAATTTAGTTCCATTTTGTCTAGAAAAATTCAAAGGAAGAGTGAAAAGAATCTGTATCTTGACTGCTTCCCATAAGCTAAAATGAAGTTTGAGTATTTCTGTAACACGTTAACATCAAACACATTTCAGTAACAGATGCATAATCCATGCTTTGTCTATCAGTACCAGTTCTTACACAGTAACAATTGAGGTGTCAGTACAGTGTCCTGCTTTCCCCTTTTGAAGATGCTTTGTACATCTGCAAGATGTGCAAAACAAAAATAATCTGTGATTGCATTAAGCTTGTGCATTTATTGGTGGCTTATTCAAAATTAATTCATTGCTGTAAATGAATGCTAATAACAAATTAGTAAAAACTTTTTTCTTTTCTTCTGCTTTTTTGTTTTTTACACAAATAGTTTTATTACAAACTTGAACTCTTAAGATATAATACACATTTAAGAAATTACACAAAGGCCTTGACATTTGCAAAAATCTTTTGGTATTTTCATGGTTATAGACTGTAAAACACCTTTGGATGCTGATGTGCTCAAACATTGTTATTGCTGCATAGAAATCCTTTAGAAATATTTTTGAGGCTACTTTGAAGATTTTTTTGGCACAATATTAACAAAATTAAGGCCTTATCCTTTTCAATATCAAGTCATTCAGTGTGTGAGTAGTGTTTAAAACCCTGAAAAACATTAAATACAGAATAAAGACTATAAGCTCAAAGCAGGATTTACTATAATAAACACAAATAGCTATTAACCTGGGTTCAGTATCTGCAACTTTGGCATTGAAATGACCTATGTAAAATGAACATTTCACATCATATTTTGGCATTTAACATCTAATTTATGACACTGAAAAGAAGAAAACTTTTGTAAGCTTCTTTTCAAAATGGTAAACTCAAAGCCTAATGGTTGATATCTATATAAATTACTATAATATTTATATATATATTTTTTCTTGATCATTGCTGGATCATTCTTTATTCCACAGGAAAGTTTGTTCTACTGCATAAAGAAGCTGCATAGTACCAACATAGCAGAAACACTTACTTGCCTATATGTGAACCCAATTTGGCAATCTCTTCCAGATGTAGTCCCATTAAAACCAATAGCACTAAGGACTACAACAGAAGCAAAGGTTTGCAGGATGGCAATCTATGCTTTGAAAAGATGGTTAACCACAGTCTGTAATCCCAAAACTCTTTTTTTTTTTTTTTTTTTTACATTAGTATTGCTTTGTACAGGAACAATAAGTACATACCCAAGAGTGTGGGATTTTGAGACACCTAAATAATGGTAACAACAAACTTATCTGGGGAAGAAAAATGAGTCTAAATATATAATACAAGAATAAGAAAGGGGAGTCAAACAGTATAAGGCAGAACTGCATACCTCCTAGCACCTTTGCATTTTTCTGGATGAATGCTGACTTTTTATTCTATCAGTGCATTGCATTTATATAAAAAATATATATTTTTTGATCAAAAGTGCCATTTGGCATGTCAACATTTGAAGCTTATCTTTGTTGTCTCTTTTCTTCTTCAGCAAGGACAGGGCCAGTAAAGCAGTGTGTGTTAGTTATGCAAGTTCCTAAAAGGCACTTTACTGTTTTCATATTGGACAACAATGAGGTACATATGATATATGTCTAGGCTTCATTGCTGTTAAACAAATAGCACCATATTGTGTGAAATTAGTTGAAATTCAAAAGTCATTATGTTTTTCTCATACAGACTTGACAACGGCTAACGTTTGAGCGCAGATCCCCTGCTTTCAAAGTTGACGGAGTCGGTTTCCTATTACAAATAAAGAAAAGGGAAGACCCATTAAAAACTGTTAATACAAACAGTCAGTTTTCAGGTTTACAATTTACAAGGCAAACTTTGCATGCCACCAAGTGCCTCTTCAAGCTGTGCTGAATTAAGAAGGTATCCCTAATTTCTTTGATTTCTTTGTTCACTCACAAGCCTAAACCACAAACTATCACAGGATTACCGACAAACATCGTCCACTTTCAGTTAATTTAGAATTCTGTCGCTAGGCTGAAGGTTTTCTTAAGCAGAAGGAACTACCTGCTTAGACAGAAGCTTGAAAACATGCTGAAATTTAGGCATTAAAATAAATAAATAAATAAATAAATAAATAAATAAATAAATAAATAAATAAATAAATAAAGTAAAGAAAAGAAAAGTTGGGCAAGGAAATGGGAGACATTTGACTATTTATGAGTTTCTGGTAATCCTTGTGACTGCAGAATAATGAAGACCAAGCAAAGGAAATGGTGTGTGTGAAGTGGTGTGATACAGAAAGACAAAACAAAATCTTTAGTGGTTAACATGTCATAAGGAGTTACTCCTAACAACCGGAAATAAAACATTTTCAGACAAAAGTGTGCTTCCATTTGACTTTTTTCTTGAGAAAGGATTGTGAGTGTATGGGACACTGAAGAGTACTTGTGGATTACAATAGCAGAACAGTTATCTTAATCTGGGGTTATTTTAGCAATTTGAGATAAAGTTTGTTGCCAGAAAAGGATATGAAGTTGAGACGTCTCTGAATAGAACTCAATGAATACAAACAATTGTAGTGCTGACTCTTCTAAATTTTCCTCTGACCTGCTTTCCTCCTTCCTAGGGAGCTAGTGCTCACTCCAGTGTTGGCACATGGGCTCTTTCAGTAGAAACTTTTCTTGATGATTAGATTATCACAGCCCCAGTGTTTGTCAGTCATGGTGCTCAACTTTTCCACCTACTTACTTGACAACTATTTTATAGACAAACAGTCAAAACTGGCTAATCAGCCTGCTTTGTTTTGGCTGAGACAGGCTGATGAGCATTCACATGTAGAAGACATGGACAGATAAAGGGTATGCAAAATGGCAGCCTGGACTTCTGTAGAAGAAGATGTTTGCCTGTGCTCCAGAGGAGTGCCTGCTAATCGGGTAAACTTTGCAGACCTGGGAACTCGTCTATACACTAATAGCTAATAAAATTTGGATGGAACAAATGAGACCACATTGAAAAATACAGTTATGTGCAGGAGTCTAGAACGAAGCCTACTAGCACTTAATTCCTGAAATTAGAACCTCAGCAGGACTGAAGAAATACCTAGGGTCTCTGCCTTTGCATTTTATTCAGACATACTTCTTCCATCATTGTGGAGAGGTAAACAATTTCTCAGCTCGCTTAGTTTCTTCCCTCTCCATGGTCAACGTCTGCATTAATTTCCTGTGTTTCTATTACAGGTTAACATTCACTAGAGAGAATGGTATAGTCTGAGTTGATTTCAATCAAAATTTCAGCCTATCCCAGTTACAATTCAACGAATACAGTCAAAATAGTGGAAATGCAAACATTTTAGATAATTCTGAAGAGTAAAATGCCAAGTGCAAATGGCAAATTGTAAACACCAATGTCTGTAAATACACTCGTTCACAAATGTGAATACACTCATTCATTCCCCCCCAAAACTACTACCATTTTTCCTTTTTGCTATGAAATCACTAACTGTACATAATAAGCATGCTGAGGTAGAGCCAGTACTTCAACCATGTATTACACTCAAACAATACTTCTGTTATTCAATGACAAGGTTTGACTGAGTCTCAAATACTGATAAATCAATCATGAACTTACTTGAACATCTCATTCCTCTCTATAGTGGCAAGCCAGAAGCTGTAAGCATTTGCATAATAATTGCAGGTGCCCCGGCCATGGCATTCAATGAAGGGAGCGCTACGGAACTCCTCTAGGCAGGAACCAGGAGATGCCAGGGCCTGGCCAGAGCCCTCAGCACCAGCACTGGTGTGCTAGGAAAGTGAAAAAAACATCAGTGAGAAAGGAACTTTTCGTCTCTTCTGCTGCAACATTTATTAACTCTTGCACAAATATTTCTTCACATGCCCTCCATGTCCTCTGTTGTGTCTGTCTGCTGTTTTGACCTTCTGCTCAGGGAAGAGCAAGAGGGCATAGCTGCAGGGCTCTTGAGGTGGCACCAGCCTGATTAGTTTAATGGCAGCACAACACACCACCAACACCAACCTCAGGGCAGCTCTATGCACAGAAATCTTTCAGGACTGACAGTAAGACCCAAGATATCCATGTAGTAGCCAAAGGGCATGGCCGTCTCTCAGGTCCATACCAGACCAGTATGGTTTATATCTGAATAGTTAAACCTAGTTCCTTCCCCACATCACAGTGACCTCTTTCCCACTGCCAAGTGCTCACACCTCTGGACCCACACTGTCTCAGATCATGCCCACACCACACCTGAGAGAGTGGCTGTTATAGGCTGTGAGCATGACAGCATGCTAACAACTAACCACTATGGAGAGCTATGGACTGGCTTTTCAGACCATTCCCTGGCCCTGTTTATTTTACTAGTATAGATACAGCTGAGGAAACGGCATGAAAGGCAGAAAATACGAGTTGAAAACTCAAGGCTTATTTATCAAAAAAATGGGAACAAGTATGGCAACACAACACTGCTGTACTCAGGAAGCTGATGCAGCATAGGAAGAACGGTAGACAATTATGCTTATTTGCTTCTTTATTCAACACTTGGATCCTTTGTTGGAGCTGCAAACAAGACAGCATGCTGTGTGCATTTCCCAAAAAATTAACAAGAAAATGCTATTGCATTATTCTCATTTAGTAATTAGCCCAAATCCTTTTAAAATCAACAGAAAGGGTAGAGGTCTAATGCCTTCCTGAGACCTAAACTGACAGAGTCAGGTATGAACTTTCCCAGAGCAGGAGTGTGCATCAAACACATAGTTTCTCAGCTCAGCGCACTTACCATGACAAAGGAGTAACCAATCCAAAGTGAACTCCAGCCTTCAGGACATGGTGGTATTTGAATTGTTTGACTGTGAACAGCTATTACCATAGCAGGGGCTTCACACACAGCGCATCTAGAAAGACCAAGATGCAAATGAGATACATGCACTCTACTAAGACTGAACTTTTTCTTTTTTTTTTTTTTTTTTTTCAGAAATTACTTTAATTAAGAAAGTTTGAATCAAAAATGTTGTCACCTTAAAAAGCAAGGCAAAAATCCAAGCATTTCATTTAGAAAAATACCTGTTTCTTTTTTGTTTCTCATTTACTTAGGGACTGCTTAAGAATCGAGTATTACTCATACTAGCCTTCCTAAGAGCTCAGAACAAGAGACTTATCTGAATATTTGAATGCATTTGTCTTTTGCTAGTCCCATTTGTACTGTTTCTTAAAGTGCTCTTAAAGTGCTCAATGTCGTGAACATGAGAGGCAAATAGCCTAACATTGCAACGCAGCGGGTATCACTTATAAAGTGGTCTACTGTGATCAGAGACAAATAACAGCAATTCATCATCCTAAACATAGCTCAGAGTGGCTTCCAGAGAGAAAGCCATCTCTGTGGAAAATGTCTTACAAAGACAATCGCTGCTAATCTAATGTAACACAGACTCTTCCCTATGCGTTTTCCTTAAAAATGGCTTTTATTTACATTTGTGGTCTTTATCTCCTGTAAGAGATTTCTAGCAATGTAACTGAATAACATACCTGAAAGCAACTCTTTGAAAGCTACACTGCAGCAGTTCTTTTGCTTCAGATAAATTTGTCGTGTCTCAGAACTGCTAGGTTACTGAATAATCCAAAGACCACTCATGACTTCACAGGAGAATTATAAGAAATGTGAGCTGGGTTGACAATTATGGTATTGAGGCTGGTAGTAAGGAATTCAATAGATACAATCATTTTTTTCTTGTACAACTCCTGAACTGGCTACTGCAGTAAGCAATGATGAAAATGATGCAAACCAAATACCTGGCAGTACACAGTCTGAATATTATTATCAAAGCTGTGAAAAAAAATAATAAATCAAGTGCAAAATGGATTAAGCTGGATTCTGGAAAATGCACAAAAGCAAAGGAATTCAGAATGAAAGCCTTCTATTTCTGACTTGTGAAGACTGCTTTCATACCTACTGCCTTCATCTTTAGCGCAGAAGCAAAACAGTTATTTTAGAAAAACATCAATGAAAGAGTAAGTTAAAAGAATGTAAAAGTTGCCTCTATTCTTGGAGCTCTGCTTTGCTTCAAGAGATTACTGGTATTTCAGTATACATGAAAAGAAGTCTCATGACCCAAGGCAGCAAGTAATACTTCTATGCCTTTTCAACTTTTGGTCAGGGGAAACTGTTAGTTTAAAGATTTCAGCTAGTAAAATAAATTAAAAGAATAGTCTTCTCAGATTCCTTGCTGGTTTTAAAAAATGTGTACAGCAATTATGTCACTCTTTGCCATGGCTAAAAGGAGAAAAACTCATATATCTAAATAAGCATAGATAATGTATATATATACAGATATATATACACCCCACACACACCTTTACATATATACATATACATTTTCATGGTATAAAAACTACTCCATATGCATAATAAAGCAAAATACTGCTAGTTACCTCATTGAGGAAAATTTTCCAGAGTGATAGTCAAAGGTGCAAAATGTTGGGTGCTTGACTATGGATGTCATAAAAGGAACATGAATTTCTATTGGTTGGTCATTTGAATCTTTCTGAAAGTCAAACCCTTTCCATTCATATCAAATTAACAACCAAAAATGTAAGACCAACAAAAACTGTAGTCACTTTTGAGAATCTTGGCCTCAATCTGCCCATCTAATTTTCAAGGCATATATATTTATTTGCCACTAAACCATTATTAGAGTACAGAGTACAACTACAGATACACAATGGATTCTACTATGCAAAATAAATATGAAATATTTTGCAGTACGATACGATGAAGCAGGTTTTTTGAACATATCAATATGTCAAGACTACAACCTTCAGATGATGTTAACTGTCCTTTCCCTTAGGTGGTATATACCAGCCTGAGGAAGCACTGCCAACACCCTCCATTCCTATCCACTTTATATGGCAGGAAGAGTAACCAAAATTGCTGATACACATTAGAAGCAATGATGGGAATCTTAGTAACACATAGATCTACTGATTATCATCAAAGTTTTTAGCTGGAGCTTCCTTTGTCAGACTCTTAATGACAGTGGTACAGTTTACCACACTTTTGCTCACCCCTCTGCCTTCAGCACTAGGCCTATTATGCCAGGATGTTTTTTTTGCTAGCAACCTTGAGATGGACCAGAATTTTAACATGTTGGATTGATGCACAACACTTACATCCAATATAAGTGCTATAATTTCTGCTAGCTGAGAATCTGGATTTATTGAAAAATAGATTAATGATTTTGCAACTGTTTCCTATAAGGCAGATAGTAGTGACTGTATTCAAGCAGTCTATCCAAAGCAATGCAAGAAGCCTGCCTGGCACTCTACTGTATGATAAATAATGCTACCATTTGCAAATGAAAGGAAACTGAGCCCTGAAAAGCTTCTAGCTATGGATAGTGAAAAAAAGAATTGTTTTGGACAGGAATTGTGAATAAATTCAGAACTTTTTCTCCTTCAATGTATATCACAAAACATAATTTCAAAGTAAATATTTTTGTTTAAATTAGACTCAAAACTGAATACCTCATTTGTTTGGGATTCCTCCAAGATGGATTTATTTTTGATCAAAGTCTAAACTGAATACATGTACTCTGAAGCATTTCACCAAAACAACTCAAACTTTAAATTTAAAGGGAGGAAATAAAAACATATAGAATACAAGTCTTTTGAAAGAAAATATGACTTTCACAGGCTTCCTCATTTTATGATACTGTACCTGCTGATGAATGGCCTGATATTTTCCCCAGTGATAGGAGCCATACTCATTGGCATGGGTTCAGGCGTGGACAACCAGTAGGAATAGTCATTCCTTGATGCAAAGTTACATACATTGTTGATATTGCAGAATAAGAAAGGCATAGTACTAAATTTACGAAGACAGCTTCCTGCCGTGCCTGAAATGTTAAGTCAAAGGTTGCTAGTTAGTCCATTTTTGCTAAAACATTGCCAGTTGCCCAATAAATATTTCAGTAGCAACTCCAAAACATTTTAAAACCGCATTTGCTTTGGAGGGCCCAGCTTTCTCAGAGGGAGTGACTTCTCTTAGTTTCAGAGTGAAGGAATAGGGCAAGGGAAGGAATAGCCTAATCTTTCCTGTAGAATCACAGAATAATGTAGATTGGACTAGATCTCTAGAGGTCTCCTGTCCTAACCCCTTGCCAGTTAGATCAGGTTGCTCAGGTCCATAGCCAGAGTTTTGAGTGTCTCCAAATAGAGAGATGCAACGTCCCTGGGCTCCTGCTCCAGTGGTTGAGCACAGCTATGGTGAAAAGTATTTTCTTTATATATATCACTGGAATATCTCATACTTGTGTCTATTGCTTCTTCTAGTATCACTGAGTTCCTCTGAGAAGAGTCTGAGCTCCACCTTTTCTATGCCCCCCTCCATTAGGTAGCTATAGACATCAGTAAAAGCTTCTCCTTAAATTTCAGTTACAGCTCAGCAAATTCAGTTCCACCAGACTGTTCATACTCCAGCCCCCACTAACCATCTTAGTAGTCAGCTCTTGTATTCACTCTGGTATATCAGTATTTTCCTTGTTCTGGAAGGCCCAAGTCCTAGGCACAATATATCAGACCTCATCTCACAACTGCCAAATAGAGGGGAAGAATCACTTCCCTTCACTTGCTGGTTGTACTTTGGCCAATAAAGCCTAGCAGTTTTGGCAGCAGGGAGGTGAGTAGTCGTTGCAAGGGCACACTGCTAACTCATATGCAATATGTTGCTCACCAGGACTCCCAGGCCCTTTTGTGTGATGCTGCTTTGTAGCAGTCTCTACTACTGCTACTGGAAATAGCAGTCAGTCTGTTCTGTGGCAGGGAGTTATTTCATCATAGGGATGCTACTTCACATTTGTCTTTACTAGACTTGAGGTTCTTCTCTCAACCCACCAATTTTCCATGCATCTTACCATCCACTTAGCCACCCATATCTCACTGATTTGTCTATATGCATCCTATGAATGACCATGCCAAAGGCTTTGATAAAACCTTTCTTAAATAAAATGACACCTATCCTCCTATAAACCAACCTATTATTTGTACCAACCCAGAGAGCATAAAGAACCAGCTACCCAAGAATAATTATACAGTTCTGTTCAATACAGTTTTACAAATGAAAGAAACGCTTATAATGAGTTTTAATTGAATTCTAATTTGGTCTCTACTTACCCAGATCTTGGCCATGTGCTCTTTCATTGCCTTGTACATAAAGCAAGGAGTAGCCATGATAAATGAGCCTTGTTCCCGAAGGACATAATGGTTCTTCAATGGTTTGACTATGTCTGGTAACAAGGAAGCCATGAGCAACAGATGCTGCACCTGGTGGGCCCATAGCCCCAGGCAAACCTTCAGGACCAGGTGGACCAGGGAATCCTCTGGGCCCTACAATACAGAGAATCTCCTTTTATCTCTACAGACACTGTCTGCTACCAGAGACTCAGGTAGCAGTGATCATTGATTCATTATTTGCATTGTTACTAAAATGCATTAGAGAGCATCTACAGACAAAAATATTTTGAATTCTAACAGGGCTGAAATTATACAGTAAGTAATGGAATCTCATTAATCGGTGTTTCCCAGCTAGTCATTAACATCAGAAAAAAACAAAAACAAAAACAAAACAAAAACTGACCTGTTCACAATATATCACAATTTTTAAAACTTATCTTTTGTGACCGAAGTTGAAACACTCAGATGTCAGTAAATTTGTGGAAGTAACAATATCTGCAGTGATATTGTGACTTTATTACTTATCCTTTGTCTCTCTTTCTCATCATAGAATGTTATGGTTTGGAAGGGACCCTTTAAGATCATCTAGTTCATTCCTCTCTTGCCCTGGTGAAAAGTCTTTCTCTGTCCTTCTTATGAGCCCCCTTTATATATGTATACTTACATATATAAATATAACGTACTATACTATATTACATATGTATAAATAATACAGGCATATAAATTTGGTAATGGAAGTGGAACTTCAGACAAAAGATTGATTCTGTGTGCAGGATAATGTTCTCCCCTTTGCAATGAACACTGTGGGGAATTTACAGCCTTTATATAGAAGGAAACAAAGATATTCCTTTTTTATCAATTGCAGGAAAGGGATAGATCTGCAGACACAGAGAAAGGCTTATATTAATATCACAAGGTCCTCAAGCTTGCCCAGTAGTACCTACAGGTGACCTTGATTTGTAGATTTACCAATGTCTCAAATGCTAATTTCTGTTGTATGATTGAGGGAGAAACATCTACAAAATTGTTCATTACTTATACTTGAAGCAAGCATTACTTCATTACTTGTAATGTAATGCAAACAGCAGACATTTCCTAGGTATCAAAACGCGTTTTATATGAAAGAATATACACAGACAGGTTTCCTTCTCTCTCAGTTATACCTCTCATTTTCAGTCCAGGAAAAGGGAAAGAGAAAGGGAAAGGGAAAGGGAAAGGGAAAGGGAAAGGGAAAGGGAAAGGGAAAGGGAAAGGGAAAGGGAAAGGGAAAGGGAAAGGGAAGGGAAGGGAAGGGAAGGGAAGGGAAGGGAAGGGAAGGGAAGGGAAGGGAAGGGAAGGGAAGGGAAGGGAAGGGAAGGGAAGGGAAGGGAAGGGAAGGAAAGGAAAGGAAAGGAAAGGAAAGGAAAGGAAAGGAAAGGAAAGGAAAGGAAAGGAAAGGAAAGGAAAGGAAAGGAAAGGAAAGGAAAGGAAAGGAAAGGAAAGGAAAGGAAAGGAAAGGAAAGGAAAGGAAAGGAAAGGAAAGGAAAGGAAAGGAAAGGAAAGGAAAGGAAAGGAAAGGAAAGGAAAGGAAAGGAAAGGAAACCGAGATTACATATTTTCACACCTAATCTATATTATTTTTCTAAGAAGTCTTCAAAAAACTCATGGACTTACCTGGGGGACCATAAGGACCAACTTCTCCTTTTTGCCCAGGTTTGCCATCAAACCCTGGACTACCGGGCGGTCCAGGTACACCTGAAGGTCCTGTCATCCCTGTTTAAAAAAAAAGAAATAGTTATTACTGGATGTTACTCCATGTTAATTCTGACTTTTTGTCTTTTGATACCGTGTACAGTGCTGTCACACCTCAGCACAGACTAAGCTCATTCAGATTCAGAGTGCATACTTCAATATCTAGAGGAAATATGTGGGTTACTGAAGGCAAAATAACTGTAGTAGAGAAGGGCAAAAAAAAAATAAGTAGTGTGTGTGTGTTTCTAAAACACTAGCATTTGCCTGGAATATGAAAAGGAAGGACAGCAATCTCTTGCTACTTGTTACATGACTCCTTCGAAAGAAGACCATAAAAAGTAGGGTCACGAACAGCAGGAAAATCAGTATTCTCTTAACTTCTTCTTCCCAAACAGGTTTTCAAACATATATTATGTCTTCCCTTCATCAGTTTCCACATCAGCGGATGCTCTGAGTACTATATAAACTCAGTAACTATGACTTTGCTAAAAATAAGCTGACACGATTGGCACCATACCAACCTTTCTGTGGCAGATGAGTAGCTTTAATTAGTCACAGCTGTCCTCTTAGTGATCACTCAAAAGGCAGTTTTCTGTTATTCTATGGAACTGACTGCTAGAGAACAGCAACAGATCCCATACAAGCAAACCATGCTGTGCTTAATCACTGAGATTATTTCACAGCTATTTCCTAATGGTCTTTGCAGGGTTTTAACTCTACTTTCTAGAACAAACTTACATATTGTATTAATTAGAAATAAAATATTAATTATATTCCACCATAGTTCTCCATCACCTTCTCATAAATATCCAGGAAGAAAGCTGTCCCTTAAAATCTTAATAGCTGAAGAATGCATGTGAGCTCTCACTCTCCATGCCCTGTCATTCTGAAGGACACATACCCTTGTGTCAGCATTTCTTTCACATAAGCTTTTGCTCCATTCCCTTATTCTCTGTGTCAAATTTTTGCAGTTCACCTTTTCTTTTAAATATTGCAATGTTTGGGCTAAGAGAGGAAGTCAAGAACTGCAGAACAAGGTTCCGCAGGGAGCACTTTCCACTCCAAGATCAAGGTGTTTTTCCTTAGGTTTGCTTTCTCTCAGAGATACACAGTAATTAAGTTTGGATTAAACACTAAAGACAGAAGACACTCAACCAAATACATTCTGGGGAATGATGCAGGTCATCCTGCTTACCACTGATCTTAGATACCTATGTGATGAGTACAGAGAGGAAGCTTATAAAAATCACAAGGAAGGCATCTGTTTCTGGTACTCCTTTGGATAAGCTTCAAAGAGAAGTACGCTCTTCCTCCTTGTCCAACATAATTTGAGCGGAGTATACAAAGCTGGGTATCATTATACCAAAAATATTCTAGTGTCTAGCCTGACACTGGCATATTTTTGCATTACTACTGGCAAATTACAAATTTTCTCACCTTGCTGTCCTTTGGGACCTGGAAGTCCTGGGAACCCTTTGAGACCAACTGGTCCTACAGGGCCAGGTAAACCAGGCTCTCCTTTGATAAGCTGAAAAGGACCTGGTGGGCCCGGTGGGCCTTGTAAACCTAGAAAATTAACAAAGCAAAACAAAACATATGTAAAGTGGCATAATTAAAAATAAATAAATAAATAAATAAATAAATAAATAAAACTGGAAAACAACGTTGCCTTCTACTACCATTTAAAGACTCTAATAATAATAATAAAAAAATCCTCAATATTGATTTTCAAGAAAAAAAAAACAATACTCCACCCAAAGCTACCCAATACTAAAACCTAATCTGAATATTTGGATGCTGATACCACGATATCTGTTTTCAGATTCTACCTTTTTGTGCCTAATAAAACCGTGGGAGGCGATGTACATTGATTAGTCACAAATAACCATTTTAACAACAACAAAATCTGGAAACAAAAAAAAAGTATGTCTTTGCATTATACCTTTAGATCCAGGAAGACCTTGGTCACCTCGCTCACCCTTAAGGCCTGGGAAGCCTGGAGATCCTTTTGGACCTGAAGTCAAAGGAAATGTTTACATGAGTATTGAATAATTTCTCTACTTGGAAGGACATATTCAGAATTATCATGGGTGAACTCATGATCATATAAGGGCCATGATTTTATTCAAACAAGTACTTTTAAACTGTTTTCAAGAACAAACATAAAAACAAATGCACTAAGTCACCAAAGAACTGGTGACTGAAAACAAATTTTTCTTAATTAATAATCTTTTTAAATTAGATTTTTTTTCTATTAGCAATTGCATTTTTTATACACAGAGTGTTTTCATGTATGTGATGGTGACAATAACAACAATTTAGTCAACAATGGAGATATATTGAACCCATGTTTCCTCAAATAACAAATAACACTTGCCCCTCCCACTCTCAAGAAAATCCTGATGGTTCTTGACTGGTAAGGTCCAAAAAATTGATTTTACGCCCATCTTCTAAAGCAAGTATGCACTTAAAATTGCCAAAGCAAGACAACAAGGAAACAGCAAAAAAAAAAAAAAAAACTTGAATAAAAATCCCAATATTCTTCTCATGTATTTTTTGACACAGCTTTCAATGTTCTGCTTGCATTACTTTGTAACACAGAGTCCACTTTTTTTTTTTTTTTTTGAGAGAGAGAGAGAGGAAGGATATGAAAAAACAATTTTTGCATGCTTTTTAGGGCAAAGTTTCTTCTCACCTGGAACTCCTGGAACTCCTGGAGGCCCTAGATCACCCTTTTGACCGATATCTCCTGGTAAACCTGGACTACCCTGTACAAAAGAGAAAGTGAAGCAAAGTTATCCTACACTATTACAATATAACTCTCAAATAGGCAATTTATTTTTGAAAATATATGAAAAACTAGTAAGAGGGAAGAATTAAGTTTAATGGTTCTTCTCTACAATTATTAGAGGAGAAGCTGCTCCTGCATGAACAAGTTTGTCACATTACTAAAGTATTTTTTGCCTTACAAAATACTAGATCAGAATAAGGTGTCTCACAAGTAATATAGGTAATATAAAGGTCTTCAACCATAGACCATACTGTTATGAAAAGCTTCACTAAGCACTGATTATTACAATTTAAAAAAATAAATTCAGTGCATCCCCAGAGGACGGTTATCCCCAGAGGATAATCACACAGGGTAATTCTAAACCACAGCAAACTTAAAAACTTCTACATTGACACATGGAATGAAATTAAATGTACTCAAGAATTCATAATCCTTTGAAGACTTTCATCTTTCAATAGGGCTAAAATACATAAGGACTTAAACTCTTCAAACATAATGTGAAATACTCCTCTGGCCTTCACTATTAAAAACTGCTCCACTGAAATTAATGACAAATTCATCATAGCTTCACTTCAAGGAAAATCAAACCTATATTTCTAAAGACACTATAAACAGTCACTTAACTGACGGCCAACATCCTTTTTTTCTTTTGTCTATTACATCGTGTGCAAAAAGCTTTTAAGAATACCTTAGAGTTTTCCCCAACAAATTGCTAACCCTAGTATGAAGCAACATGGCAATGAGAGTCTGCTATATAACATAGTGTAAAACATGTGGCGGTAAGAAACAAAGACCCTTTGCTACATAACCTGTTGGAGATGTGAATTAAGTACTCAGTGAAAAATAACACTAATGTTGGGAAATAATCTCATGTTACAATAGCAATAGAATGAACACACACAAAGGTGATTTTTCAACTGACTTGGATTAGATGTTTATATTAAGGTGAGAAGAATGACTCCCTACAAATGCCTAATTCTTTTCACTGCCTATAAAGGGAGAAGAGATGGCTAGCTCAAAAATGGATGTCAGCAGTAAGATTTCCAAAGCTAAACAAAAGAAATCCTATCCTTGGAGTGTTATTTCTTGAAGGAGTAAAACATTTTGTTCTGACCAAAGACAAGAAACAAAATCTTCTGGCATTTCTCATTCTTAAAAAACAGGTAGTCTTGGAGTAGAATATTAACCTGTGAAAAGCTTTAGAACTTCCCTCAAATTGTTGAATTACGGAAAGTATATGGGAATCACAGAATCACAGAATCACAGAATCACAGAATCACAGAATCACAGAATCACAGAACTGTAGGGGTTGGAAGGGACCTCGAAAGATCATCTGGTCCAAACCCCCTGCCAAAGCAGGTTCCTCAGAGCAGGCTGCCCAGGTAGGTGTCCAGACAGGCCTTGAATATCTCCAGAGAAGGCGACTCCACAAACTCCCTGGGCAGCCTGTTCCAGTGCTCCGTCACCCTAACCGTGAAGTTCTTTCGCATGTCAGTGCAGAACTTCCTGTGTTCTAACTTGCAGCCTATCCCCACAAACCACTGAGAAGAGGTTGGCTACGTCCTTCTGTCCCCCACCCCTCAGATATTTATATACACTGAGGAGATCCCCTCTCAGTCTTCTCTTCTCCTGGCTGAACAGACCCAGGTCTCTCAGCCTTTCCTCATAGGGAAGATGCTCCAGGCCCTGTATCATTTTTGTGGCCCTCCGCTGGACTCTTTCCAGGAGATCCCTGTCTTTCTTGTACCAGGGAGCCCAGAACTGGACACAGTACTCCAGGTGAGGCCTGACCAGGGCAGAGCAGAGGGGGAGGATCACCTCCCTTGACCTGCTGGCCACGCTCCTTTTAATGCATGCCAGGATCCCATTAGCCCTCTTGGCCACAAGGGCACAGTGCTGCCTCATGGTCAACCTGTCATCCACCAGGACCCCCAGGTCCTTCTCCTCAGAGCTCCTCTCCAGCAGGTCGTCCCCCAGCCTGTACTGATACATTGGGTTGTTCCTTCCCAGGTGCAGGACTCTACACTGACTCTTATTAAATCTCATTTGGTTTATTCCTGCCCATCTCTCCAGCCAGTCCAGGTCTTGCTGAATGGCAGCACAGCCTTCTGGCATGTCAGCCACTCCTCTCAGCTTTGTGTCATCGGCGTACTTGCTGAGGGCAGACACTATTCCCTCATTAAGGTCGTCAATGAAGATGTTATCTTGAAATAGAAATGAATAGAAATGAAATGAATAGAAAAAGAATGTTATCTTGAAATTTACTATCTTCATAACTACTATGATACAATGCTCTCTAAGACAGAAGGTGTCCCTTCTGACTCCTGGATGCAGAAAAGGTTGCAATAGATCTTTGCATTATCAAGAATCTGATCTTTTAAGTCCACTATCAGTATCTTGTTTTTTCACCAGGACCTTTTTCTTGAGTCTTCCTTCCTTATATACATTATGAATTGCTGAGTCATACTTACCTACTTTCTTATCCCTTCTTCCATAATTTTATTATTATTTTCTTAGTAGGACAGCGGAAATGACAAGTTAAAATACAGAATATATTTTCTACTGTGGAAAAAGAAGGCAGACACTCTGAGAGAGAAAGTATAGAGTACCATCTATTCTGTGTGTCTGCCCTATTTTTCTTAATTCTCCCTAATACACAGAAAAGGGACTGTTTTATATCAGGAAAAATGAAAAATATATGACAACAATGTATTAACAGCACTTCCTGCTTGTATTTCTAAATCAGCAGCTATATCTCATTACTTACAGTACAGAAAGTGCACTTTGTTTGAAAGGTTTCATATCATAACCAAGCAGTTTGGATATTTTCAGAAGGCAAGTTATTTTTAAATAAGCAACTTTTAAAATTAATTACTAATACATTTGCAGGATTTATGGATGTACTGCAGCCATCCTGTACTGTTAATACATTGTAAATTACTTTCTGGGTGTTGAATGTTATCATTCGTTGTCTATAAATGTCTTCTTAATAAGTTCACTAGCTCACTAGTTCACTAGATCATTGGTACGTAGCCTTCAAAGAGAGAGTTAAAATGTTTTGAAACTGACTTTACACTATCAACAGTAAGTCCAAAGGCACCTTGAGCATAAAGTATCATTATTTTGAAGAAGAAATATATCCATTAATTACAAGAACCAGGTTTCAACAAGTCTGGATAGTGTGCTGAAAGTAACTTACTGGCAGACCCTGGAAACCTGGATCACCTTTGACTCCTGGACCTCCAGGAGTCCCAGGCCAGCCTTCGCTCCCCTGCTCTCCTTTGGCCCCTTTCAGACCTGGTGGCCCTGGTGGCCCCATTGGACCTGGTAAACCTATAAACCAGAAGAGGAAGAACGTATTTAGTGGCAAAATTTGTTCTGTACAAAAGCAGTACCTGCAGGAGGATGAGCTGGCTCAAACTACAGATGGGCATAATTGAAGTAATTATAACAACATTTCAAGAAAATACGTAGGAATATCTGTTGCAGGGAGGTCTATATGAATACCCACCCACATGACTGGATATCTATCATTTATTTTGTCTGTAGTTGATGGAAAATAATGTAGAGAGTTTTACATGAGCTGAAAAACGTATTGTATGTTCTCAGGTGTGAATGTGCTAGAGACTTACTACAGCTCTACTCTACTTTCCTCATTAACCACTAGCATAGAGTACCTGCCAAGGTAAGGCCACACTGAGCTATTTTTAAAGACATTGACACACCAGGACATAGGAACATGCAGCTATGGTTGCCCCACAACAGTAAATAAAGCTCAGAGGAAAACACATGAAAATAGGAGGGCAAGGTTTTCAATGTCAGAAAGACTTCTGGTCAAAACAAACACCCTGAGGACATCATATCTGTCTGTTGCAGGACATGATGCCAAGCTGCCTATGAATGACAGCTTTTGCCTGGTCTCTGAGAAGAGGAGAAACAAGGATATGAAATATTGATTATATTATAAATAGACCTGTTTAGCATTGATTAACAGAGATTAATACCAAAGAAGAATAATTACCTGGAAGGCCAGGTTGGCCTTGGGGTCCTCTGTCTCCTTTAGGGCCCTCCATTGCAATTCCTGGTAGTCCAGGAAGACCTTGGTTGCCTTTAGGGCCTGGTGGACCAGCATATCCTGGTTCTCCTTTTAGACCTGGTATCCCCGGACTTCCTGGGGATCCTGGGAAACCCACATCGCCTTTCGCACCTATTTTGAAACAACCCCCAAAACTTGATTAGAGAAAGGATTACCATCAATGAAAGCTTCTGTCTTATTGTCCACTCATAGTAAGCTTTTTTACTTAAGAAATTATAGACCTCACCTTTACATATTCGCATTAAAATGCAAAACTTCAGGAAAAGTGTGTTATCCTTTATATTATTGACATAAAGTGAGGGGTAAAGAGTAGGTTAACTGACAGACCTTTTGTTAACTAAACTGATTATTGGACTATTTTCATTCACTATAAAAATAAATGAACATCTCTGTCAGCCCTTCACAAGGAACAAAGCCCTCAAATCCTTATTCTGTTACAATTATTATTGTCATATGCGAGTCATGGATGTTTTGCTTAGGTAAGTACACAGACTTGCTCTTGGAGAAGAAGAGAATTTGTTTACTAAGATCTAGATTTGAAAACTTAGTATTTATTTTCAAGCTTGTACAAATAGTAAATATTTGCAATTTAGTTGAATTTTCGATCATGATTGAAGAAAAATAATATATTTTATACAAGCTAATCTATACGAGAAATAAAATGTATAAAGAACACTTTCCCAGCTCTTCGCCTAAACAGAATGGGGTCTTTAAATCCTGGACTTGCTTTTTGGAACTACAATACTTCTGGAACACAAATGATGTCAGTTGTATATATATTTACTCTAAGACCAGTTCTCTTTAAATGAGCTGTGCTAACAAAATGGAAGAGATGAGTGGGGTCGGAAAAGTGGTTTCATAGTCTAGCATTTTACTTGCCTTACTGAGCTGTGAGTTTGTGTCTACTGCAGTCTAGTATCTAGGACATACTTATCAGGTAGAATGGAACATGGTGCATACAGACACCTTGGACAAGCATGGACTCAAGCCAATCAAGTCATTCACAGTGTAGTGACAGATCTGTGAAGACCAAAAGTGGTCTTCAAATTGTCATAGCTATGTGCCTGTACTCAAGCTAGTAAGTCCTGAGTCTAGTTATAACAGTTTTCAGTAAGACCACACTTGGTCTCTTATTTTTGGCACCTCTGCACCATGCTCCTGTGCATAGTTTAGACATGCTCCACTGAGCTACAGAGAACACCTATTTTAGCAACAAATATGATTGCATCAGAGCTGTACAACAGACTCGGGTAAAAAAAATAAAATACTGTAGTATCTTGGCAACAAAATTATTGTCTTTAGCTATCTAGTGCATAAAGCTTCACTAGACTTTGATTCTTATAAAATTAGTAGGAAAACATAAATACTTGGAATCAAAAGCACAGCACACAAATAAGGGAGTTATTTATATTACCTCATCACAGCACAGCTTGCAGTAAATTCCACACTATTAATAATTACCTATTTTAGGGCATATCTAACTCATGTCCAAGATGCTTCCACTGTAACAGAAATTAGTATTTGAGCCTCTGAGTTTCTGCCTGCTCTGAAAAGGTATAGCATGTAAAATAATGAAGCATAAAGTATGTCTGAATGACAATTATATTTGTAGTATGTTGGAAGGGAGGTTAGCTGCTTGTTTAAAGAAGTTTTACCTTTGTCTCCCTTTGCACCTGGAGATCCTGGAAATCCTCTACCTGGAAAACCTGGAATATAAAGGCAGCAAAAAATGAGAAGACAGAACTACAGTTACATTTAAACTAAACAAACAAAACTCCATTCAGCAAATATAAAATCTAAGTGGTTTAGAAAAAAGTTCTTCAGGGCAGAGACTGTTACATATTGGTAATGCTTTTAGTACAATGGGTAATTCATGATTGAAAATTCTACACTGAGGAAAGACAAGATATTATGTCCCAGCTAACTTGCAAAATGAAATTCCAAAACATATATTTTCTTTAAAGTATTACCAGCTTTTGTGAAAGAAATTCTTTCACGATCACACCGATTAAACACAGTTTAATCAGTGTAATCTATATAATCCACTTTATAAAGATGGATGATAGTCTATAGTTTGCAAGACATTTGTAAAGGTTCCAGTCCAAAGAATCTCAAAACCAGCACACCCTTCTCCCAGCTGCTCTTGTGTAGTCTGTCTGTGTGTTTTTGTACCACATCAACGTAACATGACAGTCACAGTACCTTGTTCACCCTTTGCGCCAGCAGCACCCGGAATCCCATCATAACCTGGTTCACCTTTCTGACCAATGGAACCAGCAGGACCCGGAACACCAGGTTCACCTGAAAAATCATCACCATATTCATTGCAACTATGAATCATCATTTCTTTTTTTTTTACTTTTTTTTTTTTTTTTTTCTCTAATGAAAAACTTAACCTGTTCTTTCTTCTGCTCCCACAAAGACCAAATATTTATTGCATAATGACCGAAGTGTGACTTTTCTCTGAGCTTACTTCTGAATTAAATTAGTGTGAGACAGGGCTCAAGTACTACAGATTTTCATATAGTTAATTATCACACATCTCAGTGAGTTTAGAGCATAGAAACTCCTGCAAATACTTGTGAATAGCATGGTCCATGTCCAATGAGATGATGTATCCTTCAGCCAGTAAACTAAGAATACAAGGTTCAATGTTCAAAAATGTTGTTATAGTCCTGACAACAATGGAATTACTCTACTCTCTCTTTAACATCTGTGGCTATAGTAATAACCAGTCTTGAGGAAGGTAGTAATATCTCTTCCACTAACACTACAAAAGAAGTACTAGCCCTATACTACACTGACTCAGATTTACTTGGGAAACAGCATAGTGTTTTGTTCACTTATGAAATGAACAAATCTAAGAGGAAACATCTGAGCCAGAATGAAGGTAGTAGATCATGTTATTTCTTTGAGATACGGCTTGGAGATAAACAATACTTTAAGTAGCATTTAGTATTTTATATGTCTTTTCTACCTGGTTCTCCTTTTAAACCTGGGATGCCACTTAAGCCAGGAAGTCCTTTTTCACCCTTTTCTCCATGGCGGCCAGGGCTCCCTAAAAAAAAGCAAGAAGACATCAGAAATATCCAGCATATGAACCTGTAAGTTTGACAATAACTTTTGCACTGCATTTTCTGTTGTATTAACTCAAGAACACTTACCTGGAAATCCTGCCATGCCAGGAGATCCTTTGGGACCTGGGGCACCTGGTATTCCTGGAATTCCTATATTTCCCTTTTCACCTTTGTCTCCAGATAAACCTGGACTACCCGTTCTTCCAGGTTCTCCCTAGAAGAAGCAGCACACATTATAAAATCCACACATTAATTGTGAAACACCTTTTACTATTTGAAAATGGTAGATGTAACCCCCTCTTATCTTTTGGACTTATAAAGAATTTCACTCTTTTTTCCATTTAGAAACGAAACAATTTAAGATTAAATTTAGCACTATCAGAAGTACTGACTCTTTAGAAATTGCTTAATAACTACATATGAAAATGACAAGTCTTCTCTGCATCTTTGTAATAGATTTTACAAAGGCTTTTCCAAATTAGCCTCATAACTTACTACACTTAATCATCTTCAAAAAAATCTCTTCTAAATCTTCAGTAAATTTGCTACCAAGTAACTAAGTTTTATTTTTACTTATAAATTCAGGATTAGTGTCATTGTATAACTAGGAAAAGCAATGTGAAACAAATGAGAATCCTATTAGAATAGTATTAGAAGTGAAATTAACTTTACAGACAGTATTAATACAGTTGTATTTCCACTCATATTTGAGCATTTTATTGTGAATCTGAAAAAAGTGATATCTTAAAAATGTATTTACTGTATTTCAGTACACCTATTTACTCTGTTTGCATGAAGCCCATTTCATTTTATTTCCTTAACGTTTTTAAAAGTTCTTCCCCTCCCCCAAATTTCTAGCAATGTAAATTTAGTATGAGCTAAAGAGACAGAATAAATGCGAATGCTGAACACAATGGTCCCACCAAACAGAATGCATCTAAACCTGTGCATATACACACCATTCAAATTTCTCATCAAGTATTTAAATGAGCATAATAGAAAATAGAGATTACATAGCTTAAAGGCCAAAGGCATCTTTTCAGATAAGATACTCAGCAGAGACAAGACAATTAAATCCCTAGGGGTGTAAATACCTTCTCACCAGGAGACCCTGGAAAGCCAATTCCAGGAAAACCTGCTGCTCCTTTGTCTCCTTTTTCACCTTTTTGCCCAGGGAACCCTGGTGTGCCTGGTGAACCTGGTACTCCAGGCAGACCCTTTTCTCCAGGTGTTCCTAGTAAAAGAAAAGGAAAAATGTGTGTTTCAGAGCTGGTGGCACCTTAGCAGTGTTGCCAATGTTTTTTCAGGGTTGCCTTAGCTACTTAGAGCTAGAAAAACAAAGCAACTCCCTACAATAGCTAATAAATTCACTTTTGAGATTTACCATCTAAAGGGGTCTTTTTATGGGAAGATAAGCTCTCCTGATAAAAGAAGGTTATAATCTTGGATTAATAGTAAACAGAACTGTTGCTAAAAATATTATTTGTCTAAAAGTTGATGTTGATTTCACAAATGTCTACCAAGACAAGCAGTGACAAAGGAACTCTGCCGTAGCAGTTTTTTTCTGTTCCCCACCCCCACTTCAGTCTTCTGTCTTTGATTTCCTAAATACATTAGGCACAAGACCATCTGAATGGAGACAAAGTTCTCTTATTGAGATATATGTTCTTCTCCATTCCCCTCCCCAGCAACACTCCTCTCAGAGCATTACAGTTTATCAATAATGTGCAATGCACTGGAACTCACAGAGCTTTTTAAAAAGGGGAAAATACACAAGAAGCTTAAAGGACTTCACACTTTAGCAGAGGCAGAGACAGAGACGGGCAGACAGGCAGAGATCACTTGAAAAACTGCCTGCTTGCAACAAAAACACAAATCTGACATATGTCCTTTCTTTGAGGTGCACAAATAATCATTTTACATTTGTCTAAAGGACGCACATGTAGAAAGTTAGGAAGCTATTTAACGTGAATTATTTGTATATCATAATAAGATTAAAAAAGCAGTGTTCCCAAGGCCTACAGTTCAAGCACTGTAAATATTGCAAACAGTTAGTAGATCAACACCACCTAATATTCTAGATAGGCCTGTAACAATGCTCCAGATTAACTTGAAGAAAAAAATAAAAATAAAAAATCCCAGCAATCAGTACCTGGCAAACCCATTTCACCAACTGATCCTTTTTGTCCTGGAATTCCTGGTTCTCCTGGGAACCCTGGGGGGCCCTGATCACCTTTTGGTCCTAGAGACAGCAGAGAAATTAAGAGTCCAGATAGTTAATGTCATTTAAGATACCTGGTTAACACTATCTCCTTTTGCTAGCTTCCGACATACCTGGATGTCCTGGAGTACCAGGTTCACCATCCTTTCCTGGAATTCCTGGTTCTCCATACTCCCCACGTAACCCCTTTTCTCCTGTTGGTCCATGGTCCCCTGGACAACAATAAAACAAACACTGATCAGTTTTATCAAAATTTACTGTAATGTCATATAATAATCCTTCTAATTACTTTTTTTTTTTTTTTTAATCTCTGTTGCTTCTCTGCTTAACAAGGGAATGGCTGAATTCAAGCTTCATACATTGTACGGCAGAGTGAAACTTGAGCAACAACTCTCCACTCAAGCCAGCATTGAAGGAAGGCTACAAACTGATAAATTTTGCAGGTGTCTGCACAGATTACAAGACAAATTATATTTTTAAAAGAAACTCAGTGTTTTGCAAACTTATGTTTGAGTTAGATTAATGAGTTATTTCTGAAGTGCCAGACAATATCAGGTGTTAACAAAAATGATTGATTTGACTGTTCTGCTGTTTATGTAGGTAAACGTGAGCCACCAGTTCACAGGCAGAATTTTTCCGTTTCTTCAGTTCTATTTAATGTTAAAGCAACTTCATCATTCCAGAAGGCTCTATCTCTTATTCTGCAGCATGCCTCTTCTCCAACCGCAATGTTCAAGCTTTCTGGTTATAATCCTTTTTGTTAGTGTTGTATCTAAATGCTGGACAATACGTTACTGAAGATAGGTAGCTGAATGCTTTTAAGTAAGAGGATTTATTAAAAAAAAAAAAATCCCAAGATGTCCAAACCCAACCTTTTTTATTAAACATTACCATTCCATTAAAATACTCTATTTTTGCTTGTATGTTACAAGTTTTTTAAAACATTACTGTGATATTCATGACTAGAGAGGTGAAGGCAGCAAACAGATGAGGAAAGTTGTGGAATATAACTAGATTTTTTCTCTACTGGTACTATTTATCTCTGGGTTAAAGAGGATGAGACAGACAAACAACAGCAGAAGGTTGCAGTCTGGGGTCTGTTTGGAGCCTACCCTTCCATGCTGCATGAGCCAGGATAATCTGCAGACTGTGTGGGATCAGGGAAAGGTAGAACATCCAAGTTTGGAAGTGCGCATTATTAGTGCTGGAGGGGTGAAGGAGTTAGAAACAAAAGAAATAAACCAGTTGAACCTTTCAGCATAGGCTTCTTTATACGCATGTAACCACTGTGCTTGATTTTGATTTCTGGAAAGGTAATAAAACTATCAACCAGTCAACCTATAGATCAATTGCAGAAAAGGAGTTAATGAAAAACAACCTATGTAGCCTTGTTTTAAGGCTTTTCACACCACCACATCAAGATCAGACACAAATGAGAGAAAGGAATCCAGATGAAATTCTTACAGGCTGAGAGCTTCAACAAATTCACAAGTGTGGTCAGAAGCTGAATCTCAGCTTAGAGGCAGATGTACTCCACACTTGCTCCTGCCCTTCCTCTCAGTCCATAACCCTGGTAAGTTTTATTCCAGCAGGGCCTGAGTCCTTCAGTTGTTTCAGCACAATGCAATGTAACAAGAATGCAGCCAAATTGGGGAGAATTCAGAAGGGGTAATAAGAATGATAATTATTTCAGAAAACATGCTACACAATGAAAGGCTGAAGCATTTGGTTGATGGAAATGGCAGACTACACGATCCCAGTAGCTCCCTTCCAGCTCTACACTTCTGTTTTAACAAAAAAAACAATTACAATTTATTTATGAAAATAAAATAAAAATAGTTATTTATCAAAAACTCTTACTGGGATTTTTTAATAAAAGGTACATCATAATAAAAAGAACAAATAATAAAATGTATATAATATATTTTTTAAATATATAAAATATATTTTTTTAATTTCTAAATAAAAAGCTGATTGCTTTTCTCCTGTATATTTCCGGGTGTTTCCAGTCTGATGTAAGGTAGTCTTTCAGTATCAGTGGCATTCACATGTGTCTTTCCTGAAATTTCTTCAGGTCCCAAAGAAACAATTGTACACCAAAAAAGGCTGACCACTTTTTCTTAGAGTCAGTTGGTCTTCATGGTGAAAACAGTGAAAACTATATTTTTTACATGAAAGAAAGCTTTACTGTTCTAGCAAGCTTTAGTTTCTAATTTTAGGTTTTTTTTTATTATTATTATTATTATTTTCAGAGAGTCTTCTGAGAAACGAGGTAAAAACTGATTTTATAATAGCAAATTGAGCCTTTTCCATCCAACCAAAACCCTTTAAGTCTGATTGATCTTTGTTTCTATGGAGTTGGAGGATGCTAGAAAAATATCTGCTTTGTTGTGTAAAGTTCTTTAATCTTGTTTTGAAACTTGATGTCTAAACTAAGATACAACAGAACTCCAAGTACTGCCACTCTAACTTTAGTTAGAGATTAAAGTTACCTTTTTCTCCTGGATCTCCCTTTTGGCCTTTGAGACTAACCATGTCCATGGTATCCATGCTTCCAGGTACTCCTGGGAGACCAGCTTCACCTTTATCCCCTTTGACACCTGGATCACCCTGTGGTCCAACTACCCCTTTGAACCCTGGGCTACCTATAAAGTAATAGCACAGAATGTTATAGAGGCATATAAAACTTTGCAAAAAATATTTAGTAGACAAGAACAAATTAAATAAGCTATTTATTAAATTTTGAGCATGGGCTAACATGCTCTTAAACACCCACATCTTTTATCTCATATGCAGATTTTTCTATACCAGGACTTCACAATAACTATTGAAAAAGTTGGTATCTTTTACCTGCTTCACAGACATTAGCTTGAGACCCTCTCAAAACAATAGGAATATGAGCTGAAGAGTTTAAATATAGGGCACTGTTTGAAGGATTTAATTAAGTCCTTCCTGCTGGCTATTTATAACTTCAAACACAGTGTTTCTATTGGAGTAATATCCATAGCATGCTCTCAAACAGCCAACCCTTATGTTGTTGAAGAACAGACCAAAACTCCTGGCTCAGTGCCCAAATACAACTGCTCCTAGGATATGGCTTTCTAGATTACATTATTTCTAACTTAGAAGGAAGTTATTTGACATAAAACATCCTTTAGGCCAAGCATACTCTCTATATTTGGTTATTTCCAGACTTCAGTTGGGAAAAACATCGATTTTAAAATGTACGAGAAGAATTTAAGAAAGTCTCTGTCTTACCTTTTTCACCAGGCAACCCTCGATCTCCAACTGGTCCAGGAGTCCCTGGCAGTCCTGGAGTTCCCATAACTCCCATTTCTCCTTTGGCTCCTGAAACCAAAGTGGAAGAGTGAATAAGAGAAATAAAGCAAGCAGTGTAAAGAAGTATGAGAAGTGGAATGTTTTACTTCCAATTATATCAGGAATTACACTACTTAAGGAAAAAAGGGATAAAGAGGATGATCTAATCTAAATAGCCTGACAGATAAAACAGCAGTTAAAATTGTGTTAGGAAATACAGAATAAAACATGGTTTGTAATAGGTTTTTGACAGATTCTTAAAACTTGCAACTACAGTAAACAATGCTGTTATTAACAAAGGCATTATTAAAACCACATTCTATCACTGAAACTGTGCAGAATAATCATCTTCCATTACTACAGGTTAACGCCTAGTTCCTGCATATAGCTGGATTTGATCCACCAAAAGACTTCAGTATGAGTTTAAAGCTACACATGCACAGAGTGGCTTTGCTGATAGAAGCCCACGTGTTTTCCTCAAGCTCAGGTTCCTTGAAGGATCAATTCCTAACTGAGTGAAGGGGAATGCTACCAGGACTTAATAAAACAGTTGCCAAAGATGCCAATTTCCAAGGAAGGAGATTACTTTCCCAGCAGTAAGCATGTTTACCTTCTGATCCTTTCAGTCCAACAGACCCTTGTGGACCCGGCAGGCCAGGTAACCCCACAGACCCTGGTACTCCAGGCTGGCCCTGGCTACCTTTATCGCCTTTTGGTCCTGGCATATCTAGACCCGGGATACCAGGGAAACCCCTTTCTCCTTTTATTCCAGGAAATCCTAGGAAAAAGAGAAGATATAGAATTAGTCCCTAGCAGAACACAGGAAACACAGTTAACAAGCATACCCCAAAATGTCCTCCCATGGTTTAGAAATTATGTGGCATGAAGACCCAAAGACAGTTTCTCTTGTAACGTCAAGAGAGCAGAAATATTCCTCATTTCCTGTGCGCAGCCTCGATCCTGTACATATTACCCACAATAACCCAAGGAAACTGAACAAAATGGCAGATATTTTCTCAGCCCTTGCCTTGTGTTTTGGACCAGATGGATGAGGTCTGCTGCCATGCTTCCTGCACCTCACCCACAAAGCACAAGCAATTTATGAACACCAACATATGCTTATGCCAAAAAATCCACTTCCAAGCATCAGCATAGGAGCATTTTTCTCTCACCTGGTGGTCCCTGGGGTCCTGGCTGTCCAGCAGGCCCTGGCAATCCCTGTGGGCCCACCCCTGGTGCACCTGGGGTGCCTGGCAAGCCTTGCAGTCCTGGGAGGCCAGGGTCACCTGTGGGGAGACAGAGATGAGAGTCTTTGAGATCTTGTTTCCAGAAGGTGCTAGACAGATGCTTAGGAAATATGTGGCCAACAAAAGCCTCATTTCAGCCTCTAATACCTCCTGCCTGGGCTTGGGGGAATCGTTGCTTTTCGTTGCTTGCCATTTATTAGCAGTTGTGGTAGGCAAAAGGGAGGAGAAGGAAAGGAAAAAAGAGAATGCCCTTAGTTATCAGTAGGACTTAAGTGGTGAATAGACTTTTTGTTCCCTCTACAGGGGAGAAACTATAAAAAAATATATATATATAAATACAGAGATGTATCTTTATTTTTTCAGCAATGTTACCTCTGAATCCTTGCTGTCCAGGTATGCCTGGGAATCCTTGCTCGCCACGTAAGCCAGGCAGTCCTGGATTTCCCTTTTCTCCAGGGATGCCAGCTGGGCCTGGGGGGCCTGGTAATCCTTTAGGGCCAGGGAGACCTACACCAGGTTCACCCTAGTCACAGAAACACAACAGATTGGGAATCAATACATCAAAACCACTAACTCATTCGCTGACTGTATTTAAATCATTCAGAAAGAATGCTGCACATACATGAACCATTCAGAGTTAACATAAAACATTCATCTACTTTGTTCCTTTGCATATACAGTGGGAAACGTAAGATGACGGGCAGTTTTTGAAAGAAGCAGAATCTTTTCCCAGATTCTCAGATTCCTGTTAACATGAAGTGGCAGAAACAGTATCAGCAGCAGACACTTACTTTTTGACCTTGTAAACCTGGTGTACCTGGCAAACCATCCAGGCCAGGAGTTCCTGGAGTCCCCGGTAGACCAGGTGAGCCAGGCTGACCTTGAAAACCTACAAAAAAATAAAAAATAAAAAAATAAAACTCACATTATTGCTGTCTGTCCCTCTAAATGTCCCTTATCGTCTCTTCAAACTTCTAACTGAACTGTTCACATCCTTGGAGGAATATGTTCAAAAAGGTCTGTGTAGTCTCTTTCATCAAATTCCTAGAGAAAAAAATGGCAGCTCCAAATGTCAGTGTTCTCAACAGATATTTAAACATTGAGCTTCAAACCCAAAAAGAACAAATATGGAGTGACTGTTCTTTAATTAATAGCCTTGTGGGTTCACATCATTGAGAAATATTCTACCTGCAAAGATGTGTTTCCAGAGTCTTTTTCAGAGGGGTAACTAAATGTGTGAGGCATAAGACTCAGGGATGCAGAACAAAAGCCATCTTGGTGAATCAACACTTTCTGTACTGTATATGTAATGTGACTTGTCCTACACATATCCCTGAGGGTCACATGTTTCTATACCACACCTGGCACAAGGAACATCCCTCAGGAATTCAGGAAGGAAGATAGCCAACATTCTGAAGATCACTTAAAGATAATGCTCACTCAACTGAGATGAAGCTTCTTTCACAAAGGTCTCACAGAGTGGGAAATCCAGCTTTTAGACTAAGCCCCTGGAAAGTCACGGGGCAGAGCTGCATTCAAGAAAGTGTCTTGGAAATAAAAGGGTTTGATACATCATTCATTCCTTTATTGCTGGCATTTAAGAGCGTATAGCAATCCTTTTCTAGATGCTATGGAACTTTTCTGTTCAGGCTTGTGTCATGTCAGATTTGTAAGAACTAGAGGTAAAGATTTCCCTTTTCTTATTTAAAAATTTATCTGACCCTCCCAGTTCATGGTGTGTGAGATAGAGAGAATGGCGGTTCAAGTGGCTGCTGAAAGCTCAGTCATCTAGTCCAGAATGAGTAGCATTAGCATTACAAAATACGTCTCCCAAAAATCCAAAATGAGGGTATGATCTTATAGACTCTAAACTATGTGTACACCCTGACAATGGCCATGTGGGGAAGCCTAAACTTTTACTGAATCTGCTGGTATTTGACCAAACACTCCCATCCACCTGGGACACCACAGACCTGTGAGCTCTGGTAAAAAAAAAAAAAAAAAAAAAGTCATACTTATGTTAGCATGTTTTTTTGACCAACCTAAGTCATCTTTCAGCAACCTAAATCATCTTTCAGCAAGGCCATCTCATCTATCAGCAACCTCAGTTGCTGCAACACAGGATGCACTATATCACTTTCTGTTCTGGCAGTAGCGTTGCCTGTATCTGCACCACATGACTGCACAAAGCAGGTGTGCCTTGAAAGTACCCTGATAAGTGTCTGTGGACTTTCACAAGGGAAGTTCTTCTGCTACACCTTGCAGATCTCCTTGTGCAGCCATGACTGGATAACAGTGCAGTCCTCCATCCACACTTAAGATACACCAGCCCTGTCAGATGGATAACTTTATCTTACCTTTGGGTCCCGGAGGCCCAGGGAACCCTATACCCGGCTGTCCAACAGCACCTTTTTCTCCTGGCAGGCCAGGTATCCCTGGAAGCCCAGGATTCCCTTTGTCACCTTTGCAAGTGAAAACAAGACAAACGTTGATACCAATGTTAACTTATTGGAAACAGAAACATTAGATCAGAGAAAGATTAACAGAACACTGTACCTTGGGGTCCAGGGAAACCAGGTGGCCCAGGAAGGCCATCTGCCCCAGGAGGTCCAGGGAGCGGTATAGTTCGTCCTGCTTCACCCTTTGCCCCTGTGAACATAAAGATGTATTAAGTCCAAACCGATGAAATTAAACAGAGAAGTTTCATTCACCTTGCCAGCAGTGTTAGACCCTCCACACCATTAAAACTGACTTTTTATGAATTTTTTTATAGAATATCCATAGAAAACTACAATGAACTAGGTTTAGGATAACTTTAAACCATCCTGTTTGGCCTGATAGAAAAAAAAAAAAAAAAAAAATACTATAGCATTACCTGGAAGGCCTGGTAAACCTGGGGTTCCAGCAAAGCCTCTGTCTCCTTTGTCACCAGGTAGCCCTGCAGTGCCTATCCCAGGAGGGCCAGGAAAACCTCTTTCACCACGTACTCCAGGGAATCCAGGTTGGCCAGGGGGACCACGTTCTCCTTTCAAGCCAGCTGTACCCTAATTTGTAGACAGTATAAATGTACTCCTTGTGTGATTGGCAAGACAGAACACATCCTTACATCCTTCCATCTGTGTGAATATACTGTAACCTGGATTTAGCACAGGATACCTACCTGTAACTCCTTTATCACTGAATTCAATGGAAGTAGAATTGTGTTCCATGTAGAAAAGTACATGGAAATCATACCTAGTGTGCAATGCAGGTAACTGGATCATTTTGACTATTTTCCCAGTCGTGGATCTGGGAGCAAATCTGAGCTCCAGATCCAGCTCCACATCCACATCAGCTGAACCCTCTAACTGGGCAAGACTTTGAAACATTAGTTTCCACAAGAAGATAAGTCTGCTAGAACAGAGTTGAACCTCATCCTAATTATCTGTACTTGGACAACTGCATTTCTTCAATCGTCTCCAGATATGAGTTAAATCATCCACACCAGTTCTCATTATAAAACTTTGAGAAAGGGAGAAATGAAAAAAAAAAATATTGCCCACACCCACAATGTGGGGGAAGTAACCTTGCTGTAGTCCTGAAAGCAGCAAGCCTTGTAATCTGAATATGTCTGAGCTGGATCACATATGGAACAACGTATGAGGCCAATAAACATAAAGCATGTGTAGGACAATATGTAAAAATACAGAAACATTCAGCAGGACAGTGCAAACATAAAGAAATAACACATACCGATGCTCCTTTTGGACCCTGTGGACCTGGCAATCCATCTTTTCCTGGTGTTCCTTCTCTTCCAGGAATACCTGGTTGTCCTGGGAAACCAGGATCTCCCTTTTCACCTTTCAGGATAGAATCAAAAGAAAAATCTCCTGGTTCTCCTTTTGCCCCAGGGGCGCCGATAAGTCCTGGAGCACCTGGGGGCCCCTGAAATTTTATAAATTCAAATGTCATCAATTGCCCTATCAACTTTTCAATTGATAAAATAAAGAAAACAGATCTTCAGAAATCAAAAAGTAGACCCAAATCAAATAAAACATTAAGTTTTCAACCAAGGAAATCAAATGAGAATATCTTCCAGGATATAGCAGTGTAAATAAGGAATTAGTACAAATTTCCCTGTCTTGACCACACTGTCATTGTATCATACCACAGGTACATCATTTTTGACAATCAATATAAAACTTCACTATTTACACAAAAGCTGCAGGTCTTGCCACCAAAAATCTACTCTGAATTTTCAATATACTACATACTGAATTTTAGTTACATATATTTATATTATATCAAAGTAATCTAGGCTTTTTGAAAAGGCCTTGTCAGAGCTAACATCTGCCCCCAAAGTCGTACTCTGTAACATTGCAGACCCTATTTCTATGATACAAATGCAACTAAGGTTGCATCCTACATTTCCAGGATAATTTACAATACCAGAAATAGTACTAATACATGAGAAGAGCACGCTTCAATTATGCAAAGAAAAGCATAGCCAAACGTACAGGTTTAAACTGCCTATACAAGCCCAAAACTCTTGAGTTTGCTTCTTTCAGAAACTTTAAAATCAACTGAAATATTCATTAAATACATAGATTGCCTACTAAATTCAATTCATTGTCTTATATAAAATTCAAGTATTATTTGCACAAGAACGAGTTTATTTATGACATTTGGCTGATTAAAATATACATTTCACATCATTACCAACATTCATTGATTTTGTGCAATTAACATTCACAATCTCTTGCTGCATAGAATACTATACACATGATCAGAAGAAGTTTGTAAGCTTTCCAGGGAAGAAGTCCTTTATAATAACAATAATATATATATATATGTATATGTATAATAATGTACATATATATATACATATATGTACATGTATATGTACAATAACAATACACCTACAGGATGTCCAGAATTCCAGTTTTTCCCTACATATGGACTAGTATGGACTTTTTGCATTGGAATTTTTATTCTATTTTCAGCTGGATCAGGACTAGGATAGTAAAGCACAAACGTCACAGCCAATGTCTTATGGTTTAAGTGTACCTTTCATTTAAACTTGAACTAGAACATAGTTCCTTTAGCTTTGGTGGATCTTGAATCAGACTTTGATGCTGTGGAATGGATTGGAACAATGTAGGCTTGCAAAGATGGCCTCTAGGTACTAGTTTTTCCAAACTGAACTATAGGCTGGATCACCATCTGTCTGAATTTTGAAGACAAAGATAAGCTTAAAAATATTCAGAACAACCAGTCCTCGTCTGATGAAAGACATGAACAGAACTTGAGTGGCAATTAAAGGAAAATGTAAAGATGTGGCAAAAATGTGCTGAGAACAAATGCCAAACATGACAAAAGCTTAAATATGTTAGGATGTCTTTATTTTTTGTCTCTTTCATATTTTATCTCTCCTTTTTTTCTCCATTCCTTCTTTCAGGGACCCATTTGTATTGTAGTAAGTTCAGTCACTGAGTAATACCATCCTGTTTATCAATGTGGAAACACAGAGAATGTGTTTCCCATCCCAGCTAACTTTTGTTGCCTAAATTAGGGTATCTAGGCTTTATTCATACTCAAGGGCAAGAAATAGATTCCTTGAGTAAGGAATTAATATAGGTAGGTTGGATTAACTTCTGAAGGTGCCTATCTCTCACCATTGGTGGTAGAGGGTGCTTGGATAATTCCAGTGTGTGTTACAGTCAGCACACATGAACACCACTGAGAAGCTATGTTGCCAAAAATGCTCAGCTGGAAGGAGAAAACAGCTTTAGGAAAAAAAAAAAAGTCTGGGAAGACTCTGACAGTCACTCTACTTACATTAGGAATTGTGTCCAGATCCCATTCAGATGTGTAGGGATGGGATGAGGAAAGCTGAGGCACAAATGGAACTGAACTTGGCAAGAGAGGCAAATAATAACAAGTAGGGATTCCATAGGTACGTTGGTCAGAAAAGAAAGGCAAAGGAGAGTGTACCTCCTCTGATACATGAGAAGGGAGAACTGGTAACAACTGACATGGAAAAGGCTGAGGTACTCAACAGAGAGAGTACTCGTAGCCTCAGACATCACAGCCAGTCAGGCTTCCCACATCTTTTGTTTCACTGAATGTGTAGATGAGGGCTGGGGGTGCAAAGTCCCTCCCACTGTAAGTGAAGAGCAGGTTAGAGACCAACTGATGAAACTGAACAGGTACAAGTTTATGGGGCCTGATGACATGCATCCCAGGATCCTGAGGGAAACAGCTGATGGGGTTACCAAGCCTCTCTTCAACATATTTGAATAGTCCTGGCAGTCAGGTGAAGTTCCTGGTGACTGGAAAAAGGGAAAGAAACATCACTCCCATTTTTAAAAAGGGTAGACAGGAGGATCTGGGGAACTACAGACTGGTGAGCCTCACCTCTGTGCCTAGAAAGATCATGGAAAAGATCCTCCTGCAAGCAAGGCACATGCAGGACAAGGAGGTGATCCAAGACAGCCAGACTGACTTCACCAAGGGCAAATTGTGCCTGACGAATCTAGTGGCCTTCTATGATTCAGTGCGCAGTGCATCAGTCCGCAAAGGAAGATTGAGAGATGTCATCTACCTGGACTTCTGTAAGGCCTTTGGCATGGTTCCCCATGACACCCTTATCTCCAAATTGGAAAAAGATTTGAAGGGTGGACCATTCGATGGATAAGGAATTGTCTGGATGGCCATGCCCAAAGAGTTGCAGTCAATATCCAGGTGGAGGTCAGTGACAAGTGGTGTCCCTCAGGGGTTTGTTTTGCGCCCAGGGCTGTTTAAGATCTTTATCAGTGACATAGACAGTGGGATAGAGTGCACCCTCAGCAAGTTTGCAGATGACACCAAGCTGAGTGGTGCAGTTGATACAAAAGAAGGATGGGATGCCATCCAAAGAGACCTGGACAAGCTTGAGGAGTGGGCAATGCAAGATCTGGGTACAGACTGGGAGAACTCATTGAGAGCAGCCCTGTGGAAAAGGACTTGGGGGTTCTTGGGTGGACAAAAAGCTCTACATGAGACAGCAGTGTGTGCTTGCAACCCAGAAGGCCAACTGCAACCAGGGCTGTAGGCAGAGGGAGGTGATTGTCTCCCTCTACTTTGCCCTCATGAGGCCACTTGGAGTGCTGCATCCAGCTCTGGGACTCGCAAAACAAGGACGTAAACTTGTTGGAATGAGTCCAGAGGAAGGCCATGATCAGAAGGCTCAAGCACCTCTCCTGAGAAGAAAGGTTGAGGGAGTTGGGGATTTAGCCTGAAGAAGAGAAGGCTCCATGGAGACCTCATTGTGGCCTTCCAGTACTTAAAGAGGCTTATAAAATAGATGGAGTGTGAATTTTTACATGGGTAGATAGTGATAAAGCAAGAGGAACAGTTTTAAACTAAAAGGGGGGAGATTTAGGTTAGATGTTAGGAAGAAATTCTTTACTCCAAGGCTGGTGAGGCACTGGCACAGCTTGCCCAAAGAAGTTGTGGATGCCCTATCCCTGGAAGTGTTCAAAGCCAGGTTGGATGGGATCCTGGGCAACCTGACCTAGTGGGTGACATCCTTGTCCACAGGAGGGGAGTTGGAACAAGGTGATCGTTAAGGTTCCTTCCAACCCAAGCCATTCTAGGATTCCATGAGTCTATGGTGTCAAAATCCATGTTATGCTATAGGAACATGTGTGCTAATGTAGGTCTTCACAGCCTACCACAGTGTATGCGGGGACACTCAAGTGAACTCTGACAAGATCAAATGTAGTTGTGCTAGTACAGTGTTCATCAAGGAGTGATTTGTGTTGCCATTTTAAGCATGTGCTATAATTAAGGCTTTCCTGCTTCTAATATCCAGCCTTAGTGAGAACTGCGTTATGCTGCATCGACATAATTTTCAAGTAATCCCATTATAATTAAGGATGCTTTCACGGACCTTCTTTCTTTCTTGAAAACCACTTGGCTTCCCTGCTAAATATCTGAAAATTAGATTTCATAGAATACATTGCACACATTTCCCAAAATTCAGACAAGCTGCTAAAGTATACTGATTGCTAATATTGACTAACTGCTTACATCACACTAGATGGCACTGTATCTCTCTCACAATATATTATGTTCACATACCAAAGAGTTATTGGAAAGATACCTTGCTACACAAGGTCAGGGCAGACTTGCATCTATTTCATGCAAAATCCTACTTTTTACCCAGCTCCACTGCTGAATTCATCTGATGGGTAAGCATGGAAATATAACCCATTTCCAACAGCTCTTTTTTCATCTCATAGCTAGACAATACTGCTTCCTAGTTTATTTTACTAAGTATAGCCAGTTCTTTAATTTTGTTATATCACCGTGTTGGTCTATTTTTAATCAGAACTATTACACAATGACACTGAATGTTGTCTTACCAAACATCTAATATGAAATAAGCACACAATATTTGGTAAGGCATTACTTACAGGTAACCCTGGAAGGCCTTCAAGTCCAGGTAAGCCTCTGTCACCCTTGAAACCTGATTGTCCTGGAAAACCTTTTCAGAGACAGAAAAATAGAATTCTATTCATTACATGGTTTAAAAATAGATCATTGTATGTGAAGCTTTTGTGATTCTTCACAAAGTGTTTAATTCTATCCCCAGTAAATATAATAAAAAGTCAGTGAAGATGTCTGTATTCATGTGCTCGTGTGCTCCCTGTGTCTGCACTCCCAAGCTCAGAAGTTGATGAGGCATTTGACTTTGGAATTGATTAAACTTATATCTATCGTGCAAACTTTGCAATCTTCAAACTACCTAAAACATGTTCATTTTTCTTCACAACTACTGGAAAAAACATTAAGAATATTATCCGTGTTTGCATGTGGCAATTCTCTGACATGGCAGCAGACAAATCATTTCTTTTGGGTCACACAATTTGATCCTAGGATTGGGAACATATGTATGAGCTACTGCCAAGCCTGAGCATGTAGGGAAAATGCTTCCCACACTTTTTTTCACTTTCACAATTTGGTCTACAGTTTGCAAAGATACTTCACTGTGGCCTATTTCTACTTCCTTGTCAATTTCAGTGGGAATTAGGAATCAGGCCAAAAATAAGAATATTCTATCTTTTTTTCATTAGTTTCACAAGCAATTTTATTAGTGGGAGAAAAAATAATTTATCACATAATGTACACTGTATTTTTAGGTTTTAGCCGTAACAGTTAATTCTCAGGTAGTTAATTTTTTTTTACCTGCTGGACCTGGTGGTCCTTGTGGTCCTGGAAGTCCAGGAGGTCCTACTTTATCACATAAAGTACAGGTTTCTCCTTTTTCACCTGAAAAAAAAAAAAAAAAAAAAAAGTAATGAATAAAAATGACAATATTTAAGAGAGCTGCAATCAGGTGGAATCCAGTAGCAAATGTCAATTTAATACACTTCTTGTTGAAGGAATAAAAATAAATGTGCTATTTCTAACTATATGCTTCAAAGAGAATTTATCAGCAAACTGATATTCAAAAGTCTTTAAAACTTTTAAAGGAATGGCATTAAAATCAACTTATGTATTATTCTACAGACAGTATTTAATAGGAGGGTTAGATGGAACCAGGCTGAAGAGGATCAAAAAGAAGAGAAATATACACTGGGTATAGAAGATATGAAAAGTTTAAAGTAGAAAAAAAAGAAACTCGACAGCTACTGCAATTTTGCAGTAAGAAGTGAGCAGAATGAGATTAGGAAGAATCAAATGATATGTAAATTAGTGCCGTTCATTTTTTGTATATGTCCATTTAGCTGATACTGCTAAACCACACAGTTGACAGTACTACTTGCAGGTGTGGCAATTTTAGTTTCAATTAGTCAAGGTACTGATTCATAAACTATCTTTATTCCCAAATCATCTTCCCATTTAATTCTTCATCCCAGAATCCTTATCTTAAATTGCCATGAACAGTTCAATTTATACTTAATTAGTCTATACTCAAGTCTTTTTTAATTCTCAGATACTTTTTTGGCCCTGAAATCACCCATCTTTTATCACTTACCAGCAATGCCTAAGAGAAGTGAAATGTAAGTAAAGTCTGTGTCACACAACTCAATACACAGTATCCTTCTTTTATTCACCAGAGACTCAAGAAACATCTTGCACATCCATGAACTGTTAGCGTAACTAATATTAAGTACCAATTCTCTGGATCCAGTTAACTGGCTCAGTACCTCCACATATCCAAGCCCCAGGGTACAAAGCAATGGAAGCAACCACACTTTCATTTTAAATATTATTACCTTTCTCTCCCATCTCTCCTGGAAATCCATGTTGCCCTGGAGGTCCAGGTATACCTGGTGCACCAGGTTGCCCCTGTTGGCATTGATCAATTCCATCTGCAATTGAAATGCAAGAGAGCTATTGTCTGGCAAATGCAAGTTTCTATCACAGGGATGCATTTATGAATGTCCTAGCTGAATTTATCTGAGAGTAGTGGTACATGAGGATAGTCTTTCATTTTTCTATTTATTTTTTTTAATCTGAAAAAAAAAAACCACCTGGAATTCTGCATTCTGATTCCAGATATGTTGCTTAAGAAACCCCCAGAATTACAGAAAAAGAGATGACTCTGCTATAACAAGTTTACAAACAGCTTTCACACAAAACATATTATTATTGTATGTAGATATTTTTATGTCGAGTTTTTTGTACCTAGCCTGGAGTTCTTGGAAACTTCCTAGGTCAAAAGCAGCTTGTTAAAATATGTTTAACTTCTTCACACCAATAAAGCTTTCTGAAAACAAGAAACTACAGGTAGTAGGAACTGAAATAGCTAACGAATAAGAATACCCAGCAAACTTAATGTAGGAATACAAATTGTGCTTGTTCTGTTTGATATTATGGCTCCAACCTAATCATTTTGGCCAAAGTCAATAGTCAAAATATTTATGTGAAGTTTGGCAAACAACAGTTAAACATGAAGGGATTCTTTTTTCCTCCGATTTTATATCTGAAGAAAGCTAAAGAAGGGTCTGGGGAAGGCGTAGTGAAAGAAACATGAAACATTTTTATTTATTAAAAACCACGGATTTGCTCTTATTGCTCTTATTACTTTAAGGGGCAGGGTGAGATTTCACTATTTAATTACCTGTTCTAAGTGTTGAATTTTATACTGATTCATTAGCAAACAATTTTGGTTTAGGAATTCCATAGAGAATAATGTTCCTTTTAACAGGAATCATCTATTTCATATTTAATCTTTAAAAAGGTTAAGAAAATCACAGCTATGGAAAAACACTAGAGCTTTTAAATTTTCAGCAAAATCTATAGGACAAAACAGAAAGGAAACATTGCCTGCATATGGTATATATGACACCTGCACATACTATTTAAAGTTTTACTCTACTCCAGTCATCTCTAAACATTTTGAAATCTGCTAAAGAAATGTAAGTAAAACAGCACTTTTCCTCTCACTGACTGTGTACGTAAAACAAACCAGTCATTTTTATATTAAGGTTTATAGCCCAACAAAATGGGTAAGGCAAGTTAATTTTAAGCATTTACCTAGAACTGTAGAGCAAAAGCAGAACACTGCTTTTTATATTTCTTATTTTTCTTTTATGCTTTTAGTATTTCCCTTGTTATTTTTACATCATTGTCCTTTAGTTAAAAAACAACATCAAGCCAGCTCAATTTACAGTTATGCAATATAAAGTTCAAATGAACACTGTGAGGGACCAAAAAAAAAGCAGTATGATTAAATATTAAAGTTTCATGTTGAGCAAATTAGTTTGCAACTATTACTTGAAGGTATAGATGGCCTAGGGTTCACAAAAAGTATGCATGACAAATACAGTAACAGAATCATAAAATACAGTATTAGGAATAAACTGCAGACATCTTTATCTAATAATTACTTAATGTCTCTGGGTAACAACTAACCCTAAAATACATGCCTCTTTATTTATATTACATATTTGATGCTGTCTGATATGTACTGTCCAAAATGGAGTGTTAGTGTAATGTCTAGTTTAGTTGAATCACAGAATATCCCGAGTTGGAAGAGACACACAGGGATCACTGAATCCAACTCCTGGCTCCACACAAGACCACCCAAAAATCAAATCCTATGTCTGAGAGCACTGAACAAATACTCCTTGGACTCCATCAGGCTCGGTGCTGTGACCACTGCCCTGGGCAGCCTGTCCCAGTGCCTGACCACCCTCTGGGTGCAGACCCTTTCCCTAACACCCACCCTGACCCTTCCCTGTCCCAGCTCCATGCCGTTCCCTCAGGTCCTGTCGCTGTCCCCAGAGAGCAGAGCTCAGCGCCTGCCCCTCCGCTCCCCTCATGAGGGAGCTGCAGGCCGCCATGAGGCCTCCCCTCAGCCTGCTCTGCACTGAACAAACCAAAGGACCTCAGCCACTCTGCTTACATCTTTCCCTTCACCATCTTTTTAACCCTCCTTTTGGAGGCTCTCTAGTAGTTTCATGTCTTTCTTCTACAGTGGCAGTCAAAACTGTACATAGTACTCGATGTTAGCCCATAATTCAGAGCAGAGTGGGCCAACTCCTTCTCTCAACCAGCTAGCAATTCTGTCCCTGATGCACCCCAGGGTACAGTTCACCCTTTTGGCTGCCAGGGCACGCTGTTCACTCATATTCAACTTGCCATCAACCAAAACCCCCAGATCCCTTTCTATGGGGCTCTCATCCCCTAGTCTGTATATCTTTTGTGTTATATATATTGGTGCTGAAGACTTATAAATTGCGATATTGGACAGCTATCTTTTATGCTATGAATAGTATTAGCATCTTTTTTTTCTTCACTTTATTCATTAACAGGTCGGATACATTTCTTCCAAGATGTAAATGCATCCTAATTATAGCTTTTATAATCTTGTCTCCTTTTTCAAGTGCATGCAATGTGCATTATTGAGACTTCATTGTGAAAAGCTGCCAAGTGCTTTACTTACCTGTTACACCTGGAGGACCTGGAGGGCCAGGGAGCCCAGGAGGACCTGGGTAACCATCTCTTCCAGGGGGTCCAGGTAAAGGGAATCCAGGAGAACCCTTTTCACCTTTTTCACCTCTCTGTCCAGGGACACCAGGTGATCCTACTCTGTCTGGAATTGGTCGACCTTTGGACAGAATAAAACATACATGATAGTAACATTATCAACACATTAGCTTACAATAAGTTTTGGAGAGAAATTGGAAAATGCTAGTGCAAAATAAAGAGGAACTGTATTTTTACTATTGGTGACTTACAAAATTCAGGGCATATTTTCACTACAGCTCAGAATAACTCACTTCCATTCAGTCCCCGAGCAAACACTGGGAAAAGTAACTTTCTGAGTTATTTTTTGAACCAATTTTTGCTGGCTAAGAAAAAATGGTGACGAAGGAGTTCATGTAGCTATTACACTTAGAAGCCATTATGCTCTTCTCATAATAAGCCAAATCTTAAACACACCTGGAAATGAACAGCATCTGTAAGAACTTCAGTAAATTAGTATTCAATGATGCTAGCAGATTTTCAGGAATGCTAAACCCCAAACTGTTTGTAGGAATAATAAGTAAACAGCAGCCAATAAAGGCAGACAGTTAAACAACTAGGAAAAAAATTACTCAAGATCTCCTTTTAGCTATTTGCACAGTCACACAGGTCTTCCTACTTCAATGACTTATTTTAATTAACAATTAATCATGAGATTTGACTGCTAAACCATTTTGAGCCATCTGCAACATTGTAGTGAAGATATTTAAGTCACACAAATCTCAATTTCTGTAGGGTAATAACAGACAAAGAGCCACCATTCTTCTTCTATGTCATACGGAATTCTTTAGAGATTACTACTGCCTGCAGTATATAGTATCTCCTCCCTAAACTGTGAAAAAATTCCTGGCAACTATCTGACTTTGGTTCACAATTTCATACATAGCAACTGTCAAGATGGAAAATATGAGCAAAGGAGATTATGGTAGTATCACTACTAGATGTGCTGGAGTCACGTTTCTACAGATTATTTGGTTCATTTTTAAAAAGCAAATATTGTGGTTTAGTTCAAACACATACACATGTACATATGCATAACAGTACTGTGGGCACGTATGCAAAGACGTTAGACTATGAAAAAGGCAACATTTGCAGGCAAGAGAAATAACTTTTATTAGATCAAATAACACAGTCAAAAAAAAAATAGCAGGAAGCCTTCAGGAATGACTTTGTCAATTGACTAATAAATAGTATTTCCTCCAGCAAATCTTGTTTTATTGTTATTTATGCAAATGCATATAAAGCTGAAGAGAAAGCAAACCAGATTATCTGTGCAAGAGTATACATACACAGGTACACACGCATATTCACATTCTACAGCTCCTCATGCCCAATGGAGCCATACTCTCTGGACTCTCTCAGATGACGTGTGCACACTAACACTTCTCGATTTAAGCAGTGATCACAGAAGATTTAAGAATTATCAGAGCTCTACACAAAGAGCAAAGCTAGATCACAGCAGAGATTCCAGAAAAGCAATCAACAGGAATGGTCTGAGGTGGAGATTAGATCCTCAGAGAGGCCACTACCTGGGCACCCTGTAAGTCAGGCTGAAAGCAGAGACCACCTCTCAGGATTCTCCACCCAAGAAGAACAAAGGAAAAAAGTGAACAAAATCATACCTGGAGTTCCTGGGATTCCTTGTAATCCAGGAAAACCTTTAAAAAGAGAGGTTTTCAATTAGGCAATCAAGTCAGCAATGCTATTATCATGAATGCAATTCTATCACATATTAAGTACACATTATAAGCAAGTATTCTCTGTATCAAAAGTTAAATAACTCATAGATATCTGCAAACAATACACTTAGTGAAAAGTCCCTGTGGTGTGCCATCTTCTCCATTGGACTTTCTTCAACAGGGAAATGTCTGTAATGGGGAAATTGAGAATGCTCTCTATAGGAATTTCCTGTCTACTGAGGAATTTTGCAAATAACACAAGTCCATTTAAAGAATTAAAATTTAGCTATTGACTTTTTTTGAGGCATCTCTTCAAGATTCTCTGCACTATTACCCACTTTGTGATTGTATTCACTTCTTTATTAAAAAATCTCATTGTATTTTTTAACCTCCATAAACCCAGGCCCCATTTTATTATTTTCCAAACTATTAATGAAATGCTGTCTTATTAATGATGAGAAGAAGTGTTGACTAAAACTATGAAAAAATGTAATAATTTGAAAGCAATTAAATGAAAAACTGGAACATTCCACAGTTACATAGAGCTGCTGAGCCCACAGACAGTGGGATTTTAATTTCCTTTAGCAAGAAAATGAAAAGCACAACTCAGTCATAAAGACAATAGAGAATACATACCTTTTTCACCTTTTTGACCTTTTTGTCCAGGCAAACCTGAAACTCCAGGGTCTCCCTTTTCACCAAAAGCATCCATTGGTCCAGTATCTATAACCTGAATCGTAGGACAAAGATGAGGAAACTAGAAACACACAACTGTGCTCTAGTAGTTTGTATGTCATCCATCCCAACCTGATGGCACAGAAGCCACTTTGTTTTGTGTTAACAGCTTTGAGCAGTTTTGGTCATACTGGCAATCTCATTGACAGGTACCAATTGCTGTGAGAGTGTTGTAGCTGCTGAGGAATTACCAGAGAAAATAAGGATTTCATATTCTACCAAAACTCCTTCATATCAGTCATATGCTTAAGTGGAAAACTTGATAGCACCTTTCTGAATGAAGATGATGTAAAGAAACCTCAGTATGTTCTAAGCACTGATCCATTGGGTTTGTGTTACCTTTCATCTTAAAATACTCCACTCCAGTGATTTCTACTGTTGATCTGAGTTTGACATAGAAGATACTAACATTTACAATACAATATTCAAGAAGTACACACCTTTTTTCAAAACAAATGAGCAGATGTTGGGAATTTTTTCAGTTGCTGGGAAAGCAGCACCATCAAAGATATGTCTGCTGCTAACTAGTCCCATTTTTTATTTGAAGTGTTAAAAAATTTATAGACTACAATGCTGACAGATGTATTCTTTTGAACTCTCTCTTAGTGTGTACTGATTAACAATGCCTAATAGTTCCATTCTCAAAAACATTCAAAATTCATATTCTTTGAAAGCTCCTTTCCCAAATTTCTAACATACTTCAGAAATAAGGCTTTTGTTTCCATTAAGAAAAACTGAGGACATAACTGATTTGAACAAGATCAGAATATGCATAATCTCTCTCTCTCTTTTTTTTTTTTCTTTATGTTTGAGTGCTTTGACTTTCTCAAAATTTTTATCTTCATTTAAATTTAAAATAAAACAAGAATTTGTTTTACTTACTCTTCCTGGAGGACCTTGAGGACCTCGATCACCTTTTTCACCCTAAAGGAAAATACAAGTTATGCTTTAAATCCAGATCAGATGTTCTTCACAAAATAATAATAATAATAATAATAACAATAATAGTTTCTTTAGCAAATGAACTCTTTGACACAGATTCACACAAAATCCAAATGCTAAGCACCTGGAATATCATACTAAACAATAATTTGTTAGCAGGTGGAGCTGTACTACTTTACACTGCATAAAGAGAAACAGGGATTTTTAGAAAAGTACATTTCTTGGCTGAGCAAAGAGATTGTGAAAATAAAGGCTGTGTTAAACAATTCATATAGGAGAACTAAATCAGGGGTACCTAAGCATGTTGACTTTGACTTTTTGTAGTCTCTGAGTGATGACTTTACAATGTAGCAACATAGCAATTTTCATTTAACACTGCTTTACATACATGTGATGTTTCAGTACACACATAGGAACTGGCCATACGAGCTCATAGCTCCTCACTCTGTAGTGACAAGCACAGGCTCTGACTCACCTTAGCACCAGGTTCCCCAGGCCGTCCCGGAATCCCAAACCCTCCAGGCAAACCCTGAACGTAGAAGACAGTGACACCAAAAAAGACAAACATAGTTGCACATTAGCTCTGACAGCATCCAAGTTTTAAATTAAACTCAACAAGCACAATAATTTTAAATAAATAATTTGGAAGGCTAGAAAATGTCAACCACTTATAATACACAGACAACTCTTTGGTTTTGAATGTAAGAAATAGTATAATTCAGTGAAATACATACAGGTTGTCCTTTTGGTCCTGGCTCGCCATCTTTTCCAGGCTTTCCCTGTAAAACAGCAAGTTCCACTCTGCTTAAGCAGATGGTCACTGGTACACAATTTCTAAATATGATGGGTGAACTACTAGAACAAAATAATCACTACTGTAATGCATTCATTAAGAGTGCCAAAACAGCTGACGGTGTAGAGGGTAAAAAACAAGCAAACTGTGACTGCCTGGTGCTTATACTACTCAACATACTATAAATTATATCCTATCCCACCTAGATTTCTGCATTCAGCACTGGGACCCCCAGCACAAGAAGGACATGAAAAAGATCCACCAGACCAAGGAGGTCAGGAGAATCTTTTTATGTTCTCTCTGATTGGAATTAGCCATATGGTAGTCAAACAATTCCATAAAATGACGATATCAGATCTTAGTATTGACTAATCTTTTGTGCCTTTTCTTAATTTCAGAAGTAGCTGTGATTTCCTTGAAGAGCAATAGTTATATTTAAAAGATTTTTGAAGCTTTGTTCAAAGAACTCTGCAGAACCCGAAAGATTTATTTTTGAACAATGCAAAGATGCTTCCCCAGCCGGCTCCAGGCCAACATTTATCCATCCTTCCAGCTTTCAAACCCTCATTTACTGTAGGAGTAAAAACATATATCTGATAGCAGGGATACTTCCGTCATGCACCTTTACTGATGGGTTGACAGAACACTCAACCTTGAAGTATAGTAGGAAATAAGGAGGAAGATCTCTTTCAGACTGCAATACAATTCAATGCCTATAGCTGTGCTTGGTCATTTTCTAATGGTTTATGATGACCCACAATTTGAGAAACTGTAGATATATTTTCATGTAGAAACTGCTTTTGCTTACCAGCTCAGCTGTGAAAGATACAGCATGGCTCACAGAAATTGTATGGATGAGACTATGATATAGGTCAAACTAGGCAAACGCAACAGACATTGTGGCCTTATGGTCAGGCTAGAAACCAGCAAGTTAACTTTTATCAGTCATCTAATTTTTTTTGCTCCATTCCTGAGTATCTGAAACAAATTCAACACTTGGCTAAAGTCATTTATATAGTGTGATTTGCTTTGCTTTGCTTTTCCTTCTGTTTTGGAATGACCTTACCTTGCTTCAATTGGTAGTCAATGGGAGTCTTGCCTCTGCCTTCAGCACTGCAGCCACTGTCTTTAGTTACGTGAAAGCATGTTACCTATTAACTTAACTGGACGTTATCACTATCTTGCCTTGTAAACCTGCCCTTGTTGTTTGATATATACCAAATTTAATGTTTCACTAATAGTTACTAAGTTTAATTAGTTTAGGGATGAAATGCAATGACTGTAATCACATTATTGATACTTACCTGTGGACCAGGCGCCCCAGGTTCACCCTTTTCTCCTCTGAAAGCTGAGCCTGGCAATCCCTGGAAGGCAAATACATACCAGATTAATAATACTGCCATATTCAAAAGTAAATTTGCTTTTAGGTATAAAGATATTCAGGGCCATCATTAGATTCTTCAGTATTTTTATTGTAATAAAAAAAATCTACAAATACTTACTGGGGTTCCCTGTTCTCCCTTTTGACCTTGTTCACCCTAATGAAATTATAAAAAAAAGGTAGATTAGTAAGGAAAATTTTACCCATAATTCATTTAGGCTGTAAATCATTTACTTCTTCATATCAGACATAGCACATTTAATACTGTTCTCCACTTCAAGAACTATGCCTAATAGTATGACATGCAAAAAGAGGTTAGACAAAACACAAAACATGAATCCATTAAGCTAATTTTTATGCTACTATATATTGCTTAGAGGGTTTAATTCAATAACTGAAAATTAATGATAATTCATTAACACTCATACTCCATGGATGTGATTCTGTAAATGAAAAGTCCAGTGTAAGCTACTTAATTCAAATTTTTATAAAATTTAGGATTTACAATGTTTATCAATTCTGCTTCTTCAGAAAGTCTTCTGCTATTTGTGTTACTTCTGTATGCAATTGTTTATACATTTGTCATCATATTTTTCAGAGAAACTTCCAGAAAGACAATCAAAATGTATTACATAAAGCCAAACAGTTTTGAATAGTTGGCTGTGGATGACTCATTATTTTCTTCTTCCTCTTTTACCGTTAGTTCTAACGACTACATTGTATTGAAGGTTGATCATTTAAGGTCTCACCTTTTCTCCCTTTATGACTTCGCTTCCTTTTTCTTTCGCGTGTGGTGAAGGTCCTGGTGGCCCTGGGGGACCACGGACTCCTTGTTCTCCCTGTCAACACCAAATCCGGGACAGACCATTGAAAACATTACTGAGACCAACTTCAATAAAACAAGTGTGGATCATATTTTTTCACTGTGTGTGCATCCACAACAGAGTAAAAACCATATATGCTTATATAATGCAATATGACTATCTTTCATGGTAAAACACCTCCAAAGAGGATTGATGCATTTCTGCCAGAAAATAACACATATCAATACTATTTATTTTTTGCTAAAGATAAGCCTAAGGTGTCCAGGAAATCTCCACATACTTAGTTCTATTATCAACATTTTTCAAGCAATTCTATGATAAAAAGTTAATCTCAGTGATGTACCACGTCATGAAAAATCCTATCCAGTAGGAATAGTATGCTTAAAAAAAAAAAAAAAAAAAAAAAAAGCCTATGTAATGATTTACTTATACTCCCAAAGGTCTCTGCCAATGACATACATAAGAAGCTTTTGGAGAAGGGCTCAGACACATTAGCAGTTTACCCAATAACCTATGACTCCAAGCATTTCTTGCCTCCTGAAAATGCAACATAGAGCACTTTATGCATCTTTTTATGATGCATTACCTCTCACCTGATGCTGGCTAAGGGAATAAATGAGATCAGTCACCAAAGGTAATACATGGTAACTCAGCAATGCATCAATGCTGAAACAGTCATGCAGCAGGCAGGAAATCAGTCATCACAGCAAAATCAACAAACAAGGCAAAAATAAGAAAGGTCATTTGCTTGGTACTACTGCAGCAAAGGGCTAGGAGTTGGACAGCATGAAGTCTCACGCTGCACTCTGGGACATTGACCATATTTATGAACAAGCTGGCAGCATTGGCAACTAAGAAAATAACTGCATCACCAGTTGCAGTCACACAGCACCAGCAAGGCTGCAGCTCTGTTCCACTTTAGCAGGTACTGCAGCACAACAGAAGCCCATGTAGAAGGCAAAAGGGTTGATAGAGATGGATCAGTGTTGACACTGTATGTGTTTTGGGCAATTTACTTTGGACTAACCACACTCTCTTCCAACAGGTTCAGCCCTCAGCACTGACTGTAGCATGCTCCTGAAGAACAGCTTCATGTTTAGTTTCATGCTAAAGGAAACCAGATTGCACTCTCTCAAAAATGCTCCTAGTTGAGCCAAAACACAGGGGACAACCGCAAGATCTGACTCAAAATCACACCCTCTATTCATTCTAAAGCAGTGGTACAGACAGGACCTCAAGAGCCCTATCTCAACTAATTCTGACAATTTCAGACAGCATATATCAGAACGAAATTGTTTTCAAATTAATCTCAGGATGAGTCCTAATATGCAGAGTAAATGTTTCCAGATCTCCCTACGATAAACTAAGGCAGTTGGTACTAGTCACAGCTAGAAAACAGGATAACAGTTACAGATAAAAATCTGTAACTGTTTAGGACTTCTGTTCATTTAGCTATGAGTTACAGATTTGATTAACTCAAGTTGCCTAAAACTCACAATGCCTTTGAGCTGATTTTCTTCACAGATTAGTTCCAGAAGTTTATTTAGTTAAAACAAATTGTCTCAAGAATATTTTATGGAAGTTGTTCTCTAATTCTTCAGAAGAGACTTACCTTTTCACCTTTTGGACCCTGAAAGCCCAAACCCATGTAGCCCTGAAAATAAAAATTAAACATAGTAAATTTTCATCAGCAGTAAACATGTGCATACATACACACATATAGAAATATTTTGTACATGGCTAAAGTAAAGAGAGTATGAAAGACAAGATAGGTCTTTTAAATGCACATATTAAATAAACAAATAAATCATGTCCTAAACCTCCAGTTGTCACAGCAATTTGTGAAATATATATATATATAATTAAATTTATTGCATAATTTTAGTGTCATCATGCTCTTTTTTCAACATTTTAGTGTTAAATTTTGGCATTTTAAAATGAGTCCCAATAATCACAGAATGTTGTAATTATTACTGACTTGATCAACTGAGGCAACAGATCTAATTAAAAATAAAATAAATAAATGAAAAAATAAAAAGCTTTCTCTGTGATGCCTCATCAACTTATCCCCAGATTGCAAGAAAACCCACTCCTTTAGGACTATTAGTTTCCAAATTTGGGGGGTAACTGATGTGCCAAATAACTAAACAAACAGATAATCTTTATAATAAAGTCTTACCTTCTCGCCTGGAGGTCCTGGTGGCCCTGGGGGACCCTACAAGACAGTACATTTCAGCAGACATATATAAAGTATGCTAGGCTGAATAATTCCTTATTCTATAATGAGATCAAAAATGCAAATCTCTCCATTAAACCAAGATCTAAAGTATTTTTCTTCTACTGTCTGTAGCTCCCAACTTAGCCTAAATAATAAAATAAACAGAACCTGTCAAAGATCTTTCATCAGAGCTTGCTTTACAGTTAAGAGTGCTGGATCTAATCAGCATGTAGACAGGAGACAGTCACAGAAAATCTGTGGTACTGCACTGCAAAATAACTTCACTAATGACTTTTTTTTCCACAGTTTTGTGCACTACTAACTACATAAATAGACAGTGATAAACATTAATCCTCACCTTTCTTTCATTAAACTTGTTCTTTTTTACATCAACAAGTGCAAGTGCTGACTAAACTGTATGACCATTTTCCTTTAGACCACTTTCAGTTTTCTTCAGAAGGAAAACAGATGCTCACTTAATAGCCAGAAACACTGAGTGGACTTTCGTCAGATGGAAGTAACTGATCCCTATGAACATTACCCGCATCCAGCACAGGAAGAGAAGACATTAGATATCTATTAGATCTGACAACATTTCAGATAGTTAAAATGACTTCAGCATTAGGAATAATATGAATTTGATGCTGTCCTGCTTTCCACAGTGCTTCTTACTCAACTGCCCATAATAATAATCTTAGCATACATTTTGATTTAGATCTGGCTGCTAGGTCTGTAGTTTATGTTCTATAGATTAAGTGTGGGAAGACAGAAAAGGAGGATTAAGTATATTACAACCCCTTTCCCACAAATAAAATCCTCCAAATCCTCCAAGAAGATGACTCTAGGAGCAGTGCTATTGAATAGCTATGTACCTATGCAATCCTACCATGACAGAATCTAGGAGACTAAATACACAGCCTGAAACCACAGGTTGTCTTTCCTAAATCCTAACACCTTGTAGGACTTTCCTGTAGGTGAAGTGCAAATCACCATTACATGTGATTCCATCACAGGAAACTTACTGGTTCGCCTGGAAGCCCTGGTGGCCCCATTGGTCCCTGAAACCCCGCAGTTCCAGGTGGACCCTATAAAAAAAAAAGAAAAGGCATAATTAAAAAGTGATATGTATTTGGCAATTTCATGATATTTATATAATTTTAATTGAAACTCTCTGGTATTCAAACATCATTTAAACTTACAGGTAGTCCAGGTTGGCCAGGAACGCCTTTATCACCTTTTAGCACACTAGGAGGAAAAAGACCAATCACTTCACCTGGATCTCCCTATAACAAAAAATAAAATAAAATAAAATAAAAACAATAGTACTTTAATATCCATTCAAACACATTCAAAAATGTTAAGGTAAGAAGAAAGTTAGAGCTATGTAAAATCTGGAATCATTTGGAAAGTTCCCTTTTAAGAGTCACCTCACTTAACATCTAAGAGATTCCAGTACCAAATCATCATTCATACTCTTATTCTCTGCACTGTAATGTGTAATCAGAAAGATTTTCCCACCAATCTATCACTACTACAGCATTAGTAGACAATGAGAACGTCTGGCCTGGCTATTAATGGAATTGGTAACTTTGCAGTCTCTTCTCCAGAATGAGATCTTAGTCTTAAAACTAATTTTGAAATCAAAGCTCTCCTTTTTCTTTAAAAAATAGATACACTTTGTCTTTCTTATTTTGGAAAACTATTCCAATTGTTACCTGCTTCTTTATGCCTCTTTTTCTGATAGCAAAAGATCCTGTTTTTTTCCTGCATTTTTGTACAACGTTGCTATAACTTGAGGGGTGACTTTCTTCCACAAACATTCTCTATGTTAAACTACTTTGAAAAATGAAATGCCAGTATGAAAACAAATGTTGGAAACATAAAACCTATCTAAATCTTTATGCACAACTTTGTGGCCACCACAATACTTATGCAAAGTTAATGATATGTACTATTTTTTCTATTGTGCTTCATAAAATACTTACACTTTAAAGACCTGCATGGAACAACACAAACGTTTAATTGTTATGAACTGGATGTTGTTCCACTGCCTTTATTTAGAAGGACTGCAGAGCAGAGTAGAAAGTGAAGCACATCAGTACAGTTTTTTAGTACTTAACAAAGGACTGCTAGTCTTAGAGGGCGTAGAGCTCATTCTAATTCTTTTCATTAGAAACAGGGTATGATCACATCTAGAGCAAAATGTACCTTCATTCCAGGAGGTCCTGGGGGTCCCTGTGGAAAAAGACATATTTGATGTTATTTTTCCTCAGTATTGCATATTTTACATTTTATAATCTATATAATGCCGTATAATTATATCTAAATTTCAAGAATCGGAGTTGAAACAAGTGAAGTGAATGAAGCATGAAGAATCTACTTACTATGCTCCCAGTCAGTCCTGGTAACCCTGGGGGACCTACTGGACCTCTTTCACCCTAAGGAGAACAGAGAAATTGGTTTTGTTTAGGGAACACTTTTGAAGGATGTTTTTATTCCAACACAGAGATGTTGTTATAAACATATGTAAATGTCACCTTTGTTCCATTACATCCTGGAATGCCAGGTGGACCAGGAGGGCCATCTTGTCCAGGAATGCCCTACATAAAAAGGAAGTAAAGAAATTAGCAATCCAGGTCAGACATCACCTGATGTTCGCTTTTGACATTCTTTGTAAAAATACATATACTTCACACGTACAGGAAGGCCTGGGTTTCCTGGAAATCCTGATGGTCCTGGTGGGCCCTGCAATTGACAAAAACATATTGAACTTGCAAAACTGAAATGACAAAACCACAAAACAACAATGACAAGCTGCATGTCTGGTCTCCTTTCCAGTGGGGACAGTAAAAATCAGAGTAAAACTTTCTTTTAAACTCTCTTGGGAAAATAGCCCTAATCTCCAAACCTCCCAACCACAGCATTTTAGCAATTGGTGGCTGAAAGCACTTTTTTATATTTCTGTAATTTTTAAGCAGCAATATGCATTTTATTCAACTGAAACTGCATCGGAACCTTACACAGGCATAATGAAGGAATGCAGAGTTTCTGTCTTCTCACAACCATGGTTCACAATGTGAAATTTACTGTAGACACCTCTTCATAGCAGAGGAGGATGCTAAGTCACTGTAAAGATGCTTTTTCATCTTTCATCAGCCACATCAGTTTGTCAATTTCATTTTTATCATCCAAAAAAAAACAAACAAAAAACAACTGACTTGAAATAACTCTCTCTCCCTGAATAGCTTTCCAGTGTAATGAATCAGGAGTTTGACTTGGCACTTCATTTTCATCCTACCAGTTTATTTATTGTGGAACAGAAAAGATGTATGAGATTCCAGAAGCTCAGATAGCATATTTGCATCTTCCAAAACTTTACCATTGCAAAAGTACAGTCTACGTGCACTGCAAACCATGAATGGATTTGCCAGGAGATGCTAATTTATGTTAACATACAGGATACCATGAACCTCATGGACTGAAATGAGGATTTCTTGATCTATCAGAATACCTCTCTATAATATTCTAGACACTGTGATTGATTTTGTAAATTCTGTGTGCTGCAGGCAAATGGAGAACAAACTGACACAGCATTTTGAAAATCTATGGACAAGAGGGCACAGTTTAAAATGTATCATTGCTCATCAAGTCATTCAAATTCTCTTTCATCAGTACATTACAACATGTGAAAATGCTCAGAATGAGCTTGGCATCTGACAAAACACAAGAAGACACAGCCCTGGCTACTATAATATACTAATTGTGTTTTGTAAGTACCACATTAAACAGAAATTACTACAGGAAGGCGTGTTTAGGGCCTCCCTTAAAACTGAAGAAGTTGGGGGATGAAAGCCCCAGCTTTAATTTGTCTCTACACCCTGTGTAAATTTTTACATATACATGCTTGTGAGTGTGTCAGCATCTCTGCTGGAGCACTTCAAGGAGGTTACATGGTTCACATTCTATTGGAATGAAGCCTCTTGGTAGGTCAGAAGGCTCTCAAAGGAATATTAAAACCAGAGTTGTTGATGCAGTGATAAGTAATGGGGGAAAATGCAAATGGGCAAAATCACTGACTGCACAATGCAGAAAGAACTTCAAAGGCAAGAGCAAAAATCTTGAATTATTGTGCAGCACAAGGGGATGCAGTTGATTAACGCAAAGAAGAGAATAACCCCATCATCCACTTGAAGGCAGCTAGGAAGAGTGAAAGACATATAAACATGAACAGACATATAAACATGAAAGACATATAAAGACATGAAAACATGAAAGACATATAAACATGAAAGACATACAAACATAAACTACAAAAATGTAAGTTAGAACTCACTCTTGTTCCTTTTGTTCCTGGCAGTCCTGGTTCTCCAGTATCACCCTGTAAAGGAAAAGAGATAGCTTTGTCTTTCCTAGGGACAACAATTTAGGGAAATCTGAGTGTTTTAAATATTAAAGCTTAATTCCTACCTTAAGCCCTGGTGGCCCAGGAGGACCTTCAGGTCCTTGCATTCCAGGAAACCCAATCACACCCTGTAGACCCGGTAAGCCTCTTTCTCCCTGTGGAAAGAAGAATAGGCATTAGCAACAACACCACTGAAAATAGTAAGAAGTTAAATGTGACAACCAACATTTCATTCTAGTCTTTGAAAGGAGGATTATTATAAACAAAGAAATATTTTTGTTTGATGACAAGTTGGCACAAGGTGATTGTGGCATGACAGAAAAGCACTATTCATAGCATGTTTATACCCCTAGTAATAGGAAGGCCAGAAAATCTAATACCCCAAGTTAGCAGTCATATTCCTGAAAACTGCAAACATCACTGTTCGGCCACTGGTATATGAAAGGCCAGTACGAATCTTTGTCTTACAAGTCATTCACAACAGCAGATTTTGGACAGCAGGCTTTGTCACTTAGTCTTGAGCTTCAGGGTGGTTCAAAATCAGAGGTGGTTCAAGATACAGGGTCTTTCTGAGAAGCTCAACACAGTGACTGTATCTGTCATCCTTTAGGTTCCTGTTTATAGTCATATGGGATATACATGTTTTCTGCACTCTCCCTATTACTCCAAATGCATTTAAAACACATAAACCTAGAGGCAGAAAATAAAATCCATCCACGCTCTAGATCAATATTGCAGCTGTTACATTCCCAGTGAAACCAAGAGGAACACTGAATAAAGGCTGAAAAAATCTACACATAGGGGAGAGGGTAAAAAAAAATGTATCCATATATCAAAGTCTGAAAACAGCAAATCAAGCAAATTAAAAGCCAAATGTTCCACATAGGAAATAACTAGAGTTGTCTTTTCAAGGTGTAGGGTGAAACAGGGAGAAGCACCTCATGTTATCCAAAAATGTGGTAATATGAATGAATAAAACATTAGTGAGCAACTGAAAAAATAAAATAAAATAAAATAAAAGGAAAAGGTATACAGGTTTGGTCAAGAACTAAAACACATGACATCTGTTTTAGAAACTCAAAAAATAGACCAATTTTCATGGAATACAGACAAGGTAATAAAATCAACAAAGTTCCAAACACACAAAAGGAAGCTACTCAGTTTTCAGTATCTTCAGCAGAACATTGAGAGATGACCGTGCTATTTGTAATTAACAAATGATTTGGTACTGCGAATTTAGGATGGTGAGTAGTTTAGTGAGGAGCAAGAAACTTTTCTCCCATTTGCTCAGGATTACCAGCTACATTCTACTAGCTGGTGGGGGTCATCTGAGGACTGAGCAAATAAGTGAAGAACAACATCTGGAGATTGGAGAGCTCACTCTTCAAGTAGGTAAAACAGATACGTTGCAAGGAAAACATTATGGTAGGCAGTCAGAGGAAGGGGTGTGATGACTCACAGATGTGGCGCTTGTTAGTTTCTGAAGATGATGGAGTTGGCCATGAGGGTAGGCTTTTGTTCAGATGAAGAGAAAAAGAATAGAGGTGACTGATGGGTAAGATGAAAGGGCCAATGATAAAAGTACGAGGAAGTAGAGGGGAAATTAAAGCAAAATAACCACTTAATACAGAGAAGTGACTTTGGTGGAAATAAAGGAGATCTACTGGTACCAGCTCTATTCAGTGTCCCTGCTGAGGCTGCTCCTGCCAGCCTGAGTTTCTACAGGTCTGGTGGAAATGTGATCTTGGCATTTCATTTTATATACTTTATATTTTATATAATTTATATTTTATGTACTTTATATTTCAAGTCTCAAAGAAAAGGACACAGAGATGCACCCAGCACCTACAGCCCCTGCCCCATGGCATGCTAGTGTGAGCAGGGTATCAGCGGTAACAACCAGTCCCACCAAAGCTTGTGCAGCCATTCCTGCACCTTGCTGAGAAGGGGAAGGAGGAAAAATGGAAGGAGTCAGAGAAGGAGCAAGTCTGAAATTTCTGATAGGTCAAATAACATAATAATTTGGTTTTGTAATGCTACTGCAAGGGTTGCTGATGGAGCTGATGTCTGTGCATGCTAAGCGTCCATTCGCCTCTTTGTGGTATGTTTCCTGGACTGGCTGTCATGGCAGTCCTTGCCCATGCAAACTGAGGGACATGGTACTTCTATAAACAAAATATTACTCATTTCTTAAAATTTTCCACTGGGAAAAATTCTTACGTTGCCTCTCCTCTCTTTGCTCCCATGAAAAATAGCATTTTCAATTAAAAAAAGTACTTTGTGAGGCAATCAAACAGTTTTTCCTTGAAGCACCAAAACGGCACAATCTCCTCTATTTACTTCTCAGTATTCATCGTCGTGCTTTGATAATAAAGTTTGCTAGTTACCAAAATCCTGTTGTGTTGTTATTATAAAACACTGCAAAGCAAAGCAAACAACCCAACAGATCAAGAAACATATTTCTAAGTCAGCTGTTAAATGTCCAAAGTCCAAGTTCTGAAGTAATCATTTCAGAACAGTGGACACATTTCTGAACCATGGGCACTCTCCTTCATGACCTGCTGGGAGATCTATTAAGGAGGCAGAAGACACTCAAATACATAGAACAGGGTTTTCCATCGCTGAAGGAAAGCACAACATGAACAAAACAAGATTTTTCTGACACCTACATAGAAGTATGAGTCATATGTAAGCCAGCTAATACTTTCTACACTCAGGAGCTCTGTCCAGAGGCTTTCAATGCACTTTGAACCACTGTACCCTGCAACACAGGAAAATATTCATTCTGCCATTCTCATGGAAAAATAAAACAGAGGTTTAGAGATTTCGTTTAGTCTAAGGCTCCCTGAAGACTGTTCTGGCACTGTAAAAGGCCCTTTATGTGCCTGTAAATCACTCACTAAGGTAATGACCACTTTGTCTTGCCAAAGACATTAACCTAAGGCTTGACATAAATAAAGCTTGGACTTCCAGGACAATTAGAGCCAGCTCTGCAAAGCTATCTTCAGACTCCCAGGTTGCCCTCTCTGAGGGGTTAAACATAGCTGCAGAAGCAGGTCAGAGACTGTACAGGGACACTTTGAGCCAAGATAGATCCAGGTTTCCCTTGAAACATTGTCTTTTACTGACTTGAACTGTTAGGCCAAGAGGAAGAAAAGTAAATGGCTATTTGTCCAGGGCTTCTGGACACCCAGTCAAGCTGCCAGATGCCCAGAGGCCTGGAGAGCGCAACTCCTGAGTGTGTGGAGGTCTTTCCCATCCCAAATACTGCAGCCTCACAGTTTCTCACACCAGAACTGAGCTCGTGTATTTGCTTGTGATTTGCCAGAGGGAAGTAAATAAATAAATAAATAAATAAATAAATAAATAAATAAATAAATAAAACAAAAACCATAAAGTTTGTTGACAGTCTTGGCTCTGAGGGTGTGAGAACCACAGGACACAGGATCTCACTCTACACACAATTTGCCACCTTAGCATTTTATTCACAGCCACATTCTAGCCACCTTAGCCACTCATGCTAACTGGGGAGCATGCATTTACCCACTGCTTACACTCCTCTCTCTACTTTGCCTTCCCATTTAATGCCACTGCAAAATACTGAATCAGTAGCCCAACCTTCTGCAGTCTCTGGCTAGACAGACAGTGGGACCTTACTTCTCCATGCCATCCATGGAAACTCACAAGAGTTAGGACAACCTTTTCCAGCCAGACCCAGTGACAGACCTAGGGGCCTGGTTTCCAGGCCTTTTTTTTACTCCATGTGTCAGGCTGTAAGGAAAGAAGTATCGCTAGCAAACAAAGATCTAACTTCAGTGCTTCAGTGACCCAGACAGTACCAACTCACACTGTACCATGTCTTTTTGGCATCAGTGAAACTGATTACAGGATTACAGTAAAATTCTATCAGTCTCAAAATGTCTACACTGAACAAAAGAATACAGAAACTCTGTCATGAGAATTAGTAAACTCATGTGAATGCTGAGCTCCATGTGTCCTACATTGACTGGGTATTATCCTGCAAAGATCACTGGGGTAGCAACATTTGTACTGCTGCTTTCCTACCCAAAGTGGCTTATTTAGAACTGCAAGCTCAGATGAAGCTATCATGTATTACACCATGCAGTACAGACATATGCGTGTCCTGAGGATGCTTTGCATTGCAAGGAAATACTTGAGCAGCATCCCTTCCTTGCTTGCCTGCCCAGTTCCTTTGTTCATCCGGTGTTCCAGCCAAACATCCCAACAGTGTTTGCACTACATTTATGTTGCAACTCATTAAGCATCCACACTACATAAATTGGCAAGCACTAGATCACTGCTGTTACCCCACTTATTCTTTGCTCAGCACTGAGATTCCTAGCTGCAACGCGTGGAGAGCATGAGACTCTGACTCTAAGTGCTATGTATTGTTCAAGTTCCAATATTCACAGCTGCAAAATCTTGGCAAGTAATATTAAAAGAGCTTCTGCTTCTTACAAATCAATTCATGAGACTCGGAAATTAAAACAGATGTAACCGAGTCATCTGTACCTCCACTGATTCAATGCAAACTGTCAGAAAACACAAAGGAGAATACATTATTCAGCTCACAAAGATGAATATCATGCCTCTCAGCTGCTGTCGAAAATACAGAGATGCTATGTAAAAAGACAGCAAGTGCTCAGTCACTGTTGCACTCATTTGATTAGCAAGATGCCTGTTGAAATCCAGCTTTTGTGAAATTCTTCCAAATGCCTCTGCATTAGATAGTTCAAATTAAAAGCAACTGAATGGACTTTTAAAGAGAGGTGAACCTGTTAAGAGCATAGCTACAGGCGCTGACATTTTTGCTGGCATCCATCCTTCCAAATTAGCCATGAAATACTGTTTCACACATGGAGCAACTGCAGATGGCTGTTGAGGAGAGTCACATGAAGCAAGTAGTTTCAGAAGAGTTATAAATCAAGCGCTGAGGGGGAGGAAACAACCAGAACTACATTATAAATTATTTCCCCTATTATTTCGTCTAGGGACTATTGGGCAGGGAGATGTTAGTCTTGAGAGACTGGTAACACGGATATAAATCAAATGTTTGCAGAGCTGTGGGCTCACACAATGTCTGGGCCCATACATATGCTGTGTTCTCCAGTTCTCCAGAGACCAAATCATGTGGTGAATAACAATGTGCAGAGCTTTCTGGAGGCATTTACGAGATTATCACACAGCCCCTAGCTGGCTTCTCCTGTTCGGTTTGCCTCTGCTGTAGATCATCCCGTGGTAGAGACGGCAGAACAGACATGTGCCTGCCCTTTGGCTGAAAACATGTAACACGGTTTTACGGTGAGATGCTAAAAGGCAGCTGAGCTGGTCTAGTTAGCAAAGTTGGCTCTGCTCCTCTTCCTGCTCCTTTGAAATGGATGTTGCCTCCTGGCCCTTCTTTATAGCATTGATGATTCCCTCCAGCACCACTGCACCAGACCAGTTCACTAAATTCACACACTTTTCCTTGGTGAGAGAGCTTGCTCCGGCCTCAGTGATCTGAGAAGCCCATCAGGTGTCGAGGTGGCTGCCAAAACTGATGCGAGGATACAGCAACGCAGGGCGGAAAGGCTGCAACAACAACTTCTCACAGCAGCACGGCAGGTTGGATGGAGTTCATCTACCAGAGCTCCTCAGCTGTGCCTTTGCTGCAGGAGGAACTGAGCCCAGAGCCAACAAATGCTTGAACTTGAAGGACAGACATCTTCAGATCAGCATTAATGCCGAGTCCAACATCCGTTCTGAGCTCCAGCTTCCTCTCTCACAAGCACACATGCATCCCTCTTTCCAAAGCTCACGTGCATTGATCTGAAACACTACCAAGGGCATGTATGCCAAAGAAATGCAACAGCTTCAAGATGAAAACTGAGGGTGCAGTTTTCCAAAAAGAGAGAGACAGGGCCTGACAGCTCAGTGTTCTTCCCTATTTTTCTCTTTTCTTAGTGTGATTTTAGAAATAGTCTTAAATGCTGCTTTTGATAGAGATTAATTTGAGGTCCAGGTGTAATTGTTAATGAAAAATGTACCATTCACACGAATCCTGAAGTTCTCATCATGCCTTGATGCTCTGGTGTCTTAAAATCCACAGCAACACACAACAGCCTTGCAGTGACCTACACGGTTTCTAGACAGACTGTCCCAAACCACGTGAGAGGTGAATGCAGGCTCTGTGTTTGTTCCTTCAGCTGATATAACTGCATGCACTCAAGCGAATTGGCTTTGAAGTGTTAGACCTGTAATTACAATACACAGTGGGAGACACTACTGTGGGATCTGAGTAGCGCTCCTGAGTCACTGTGTTTCTCTCCACACTCTTCTAAACACGTTTTACAGAACTGTAATTGGCTCAGGGCTGATTTCATGAAGAAATGGTGGGGAATAGCAAATCCTTAACTAAAAGAGTATTTCTAACCACCAGAGGGAGTACCGGCATCGAATATCTTTCAGGTCTAAAATAAACGTGTACAATAAATATCATCTGTTTGTCCTTAGCTGCACTTACCATTTTCAGTATTTTACTGAAAGTGTGAAGTGGATATCAGTCAAACAGAATTATTGCTATACGCTCACAGCACAAGAGTCCTTAAATGCACTGCGGATGCTTAACATTACAGAATTCCCACGGCACATTCTTCAGTGTGAGAATCTATCTACACTATAGAGATACAGTTCTGAAGCCACACGAGTAACTAGTAAATAATTACACAAACATAACTGTGAAGACATGTAAAGAATCTGTGCAGGAGCTCTGTAAACATCTTGGCTCTCCCAGCAGTTTGGGGGCTGACAGAATGCAGAATGGAAAGAGGGGAAGGGAGAGGAAGAGGGGATGTAAATCAGCAAAATCTGGATTCTTGCACTGCCAGAAAGAATCTGAGAAAACTCACTCATGTGGAAACATGAATCCAGCATGACTAACAGAAGGGGCAGCCATGACTGTTTTGCATCACCTGCACAGCTCCCCAGTCGGGCTGGCTGTGGGCTGGATGAGTCCCCTGGAAAACCTGAGGCATTACAAGGGCTGCTCTAGGCTATATGCAGACACACAAAGAGCTCTCCCAGCAGCTGCTGGTGAACAACACTCTCCAGTCATGCCCTTTTTGTCACGATGCTGGTTCTGCCATTTCCATCTCTCCTTGTCCACTCCCTGGTGCCCTTTACCCATGGGACTCCTTCAGCCCCCAGTTAAACCAGTTCCTGAGCTGTGCTTTGAGGTGGGAACACTGAAAAGCACCCAGTGACAGTGCAAAAGCCAGTGTCACACAGACTTGTATACACAAGTGTGGAAAGTGCACTCTTGTCACCCCGTGATGGCATCTCACACAGCACTAGCTTCTTGCTGGCTTTGCTGTCATTCCTGCTATGCAATTATCTGCTCCCGAGTCTAGTAAATTTGCAGCACCGAAGAACCTGTGCAGAGTGATCCACAGTGAACTCAGAGCTGCAGTAGTGAATCAATCAGTGTAACAATTTGGTTAGAGAGCAGTTCAGGTTGGCAGTTTGAGGGCTGTCTGTGCCTCTGCCTTCCAAATCAGAGAGCATGCTTAGGCGGGAAGTGTATATCAGTGTCGCCTGATGGCTGCAAAGAGCATTCCTCAGGAAGTTGCTAAGTGCTTCCCAAGAGTATAAAAATAGAAATAACGATCTTTGTGTATCCTTTCCTCTACATATCTGTACTGATGTGCTTAGTTTGTCTGCAAATAAAGTGGGTGGGTATGCAGTGTGTCTGAATTTGATTTAGTAGCTGAAGGAGAATTAAAATAAGCCAAGTCAAGTAAAATTAATATTCAGAAGTCGGTCACTGTTACAATCTCAACTTCTACTTAATTAGTGTCAAGCAACTGGTTGCTTATCAGCACTGTACAATTTCAGCTAAACCAGCTGTAAGTAATGGCTCCTCCATACTTAACTTATGTGCTTCATGCAATTCCTCTTCTTGGTCATCTCATAGTTATTTCTCATTTTCCAAATGCTTTTCGGATTTTTCAACAAAGGCGCCTACATTTCACTTTCTAGGACTTGCTGAGCCAGGTTAAACTAAGCTCTCAGTGATTCCTTACATTGTTTGTCTTTGGCGATTGTATATTTTGTGGTGTATTTAACTCCAGTGTAGACAAATGTTGCAGACCCAGAAGTAGGTAGGATGCTGAGAAGGAGTGTATTTCTATTTACACAAAACTATGATTTAGAAGACATGCTTGGTTTGCCTCCATTAAAAAAACAAAAAAACAAAAAACAAAACAAAAAACAAACAAACAAAAACAAAACAAAACAAAACAAAACAAAAACAAACAAACAACAAACAAACAAACAAACAAACACTTTAATTCATGACCCCTAATTTCACCATTTCATAAGCTAGGAGTAGTCTACCTCAACACATGATGGAGGGCATGGTATGACAAGAGTATGAAGGCAAGAATAACAGAGAGCAGAAGCCAACAGACAGCGTGTGAGCTTCATTTGCTAACTGTGGAAGTCTGCCTGAACAGTGTTTGGCAGTTTAACACCAACACATGTGTTTCACTGTCTTCATGTTTAAACATTTATTGATTTTTGTAAAAGACACATCCCATGATGCTTCAGGAGGAAGTCACAAAAACCTGTCACCGAAGGTGTACATGGTGTATGTCCAAAACTTTAAATAAAAATAAAATCAAACTTGGCTCAAGGAGTCCTTTTCCAAAAGTTAGAATCACCCTAGGGAACAGAACAACCTCAAAAAGCCTCAAGAGAAGCGGATGTGGGAAGGAAAAATGTATATGCAGTGTTAAAAGAAAAAAAAAAAAAAAAAAAAGGAAATTCTATCACCTGGAGACAGGTTGAATCAAAAGGGTGCTATATTTCCCACCCCTTCTAATCATCTGTTGAACTCATTACTTCTGAGTAACTCTTCCTTTGTTTTATTGCACATTGTGTTAAGTCACTTCCACTGTTGAAGGTCCATGAAAATAAGGGGTAAAAATGCTCCACACCCTTCCTTCTTCATTAGTGAAAATTATTTAGCATTTGTTTGCATTTGGCATTGTTTAAAGGCTCACATTTAAAGATGAAACAGCAGAAAAAAAAAAAAAAAAAAGGTTTGAACTTTTCAGGTTTTTCTAATTTATTTTTGTTCACATCCTAGACCTGGAATGAAATGTTCACATCCTAGACCTGGAATGAAATTTGACGTTGTTACATGCGAGTTTTATTCTCTTGCCAAAGGTTTGACATGGACATATTTACAGAAAATAATCTCTTCCATAAATAGTAAAAACATGGGCAGCTGGTCCTAGACAGTACAGACTGCAATAAAGTTCTCATAATGAAGTAGCTCATATCTTAAAGAGTACATGACAGACAGTGCTATTCTAGACAGTGCTATTCTAGCTACTTTTTTTTGGTTAGGTTTGAAATGGCATTTCAAAAGTTTTAAACATTTTACAAGTTACATAGAAGTAAGATATCTTTCCAAAAAAGCTAGAGGAAATATTCTGGCTTCTGAGTTTTTATCACAAAAAGACCACAAGGCAGATAACACTATACCTCAAAGTGTAATGCAATGTTTCTTCAATTTAACCTGTAGCCTCTTGACTCAACCAGAAGCATTAGAGAACAGACAGCACAATATAATTTCTGTAGCACCTTCAGCATAATGCAACCTAAACCAATTAAGTTATCAAAGATGCAATAATCGCTAACAAATATATAAAACAGATATTTTCCTTATTTTGACACTATGGAGGTCATAAGCATAATCAATCAGTTGTTACTTGCCAGTGAATGCCAACCAGAAATTGCTGTACTGCTTAGGTGTCTTAAAGGTTGTCTTTTTGACAAAAAAAAAAAAAAAAATGCTGATGTCAGAAAAAAAAAAGGCAGCATGTCAGAAAACTTAAAAACCTGCGATGTACGACTGCTGCCACCCAGAGGAACTCACAGGAAAACAGCCACTGGAGCAAGGAATCTGTCCTGGTGAGAGCTGGTCCGAGACTGTGACTCAAATGGACCAGCTCTTCCCCTTTGGTACCACTCACAGTGGCAACGCTGATGCTCACTGCTCTTTCCCCTAATCTGATTGTACCCAGTGACAGGCAGGGCAGAATGAAAGTTTTTCTGCCTGAGGCTTGTACTTTGCATAGCTTTAGAGACTTTCACTTTTCCACTATCCTTTCTCTTTTTTTTTTTTTTTTTTTTTCTGAGGTAAAAAGCATACCTCAACTCCCATGCCTTGGTACTGGTGTAAATACATTGCACTTGATACCTAGAACATCCTAAAGAATTCCCTTCATAAGAGTTTTGCCAAGGCTGTGTGTCCCCCCGTTGGATTGCCATCTTCCATCTCTGTAGCAGACAGAAAAGAAATCTGAGTTGCAGATTTGTAATTGCATCCTTAATTCACAAATGCCATTAAAGGTGCTGCATACAGCTGGCAGCAGCACTTCTGGGCAACAATGACTTCTCTCTTCACTGCTATCCTATACAAGCCCTCGGTATTCTTTCATTTTTTCAAATAACTCCTGACTTCAGAATCAGGAGTGCACTTAAGTGCACTTAAGACTCCACTCCTGCCCTACTGTCCCTATGCTCCCTTCCTGCTACTTACAAACTGCATTTGTTTTGCAGTTCTGCTGCCTTTCAGCCTTCTCTTGGCAGTTGATCAAACTGTTCCAGCAAAAGCCCCAAAGCTTTAACTATCCACCAACTACTTTTTTTTAATTTTTTCATAAGTTTATAGTCAGCAACAGCATCAAATGAGGAAAGAGTGAGAAGACATCCAGTTTGATGTCAGTGTCTGTGCTCACTCACTTGGTCAACTCAGTATTTACTTTAACTGTACATGGTGATCTTTGACACAAGCCTCAGTGAGAATTATTTTTGTTGGCATATCAAAACATTTAAAAATGTTCCAGCTGAACTTTAGTGGAAGCTGCCACATGCTTTCTTTAAGAGCTACAAAATTTATGGGTAGGTTTTACCATTCTAGTTACTCTTGAAATATTCTAAGGAATAGAAATATGATTTTCCAGACAAGAATCTGAGTTGCTTTCCCCTTGGCTTCACCTTAACTTTGTTTTTCTTCTGATAGTAAGATGATATATAAGAAGACTTTACCCGTCACTGAAAGCTAATAATTATTTTCATAATTTAAGTTAACTTTCTTTCCTGTTTTGTCTGTAACTCAATTTACTCATTGCTCTGTGAACTTTCTCAGTTTACCTGAAAGAAAATTTAAATCGTTTTAGCATCTCTTGAAAATGCTTTCTCAGCTGTCCTTGCTCCCTCTGTGACATGAGCTTCTTCTGTGGTTAAACTAAAGAGGTTCTTCAGCTGGTTAGGAATTTGTTTGGGTGATAAAGTACCTTATTATCACCTTTTTAGCAGCTACTTCAAATTTCCTCTTTGGACATTCCACTTTCATGACGTTTCCTACTGCTCTATCTCCTTTGAAGCATATATGGCTACAAGTTTTGCTATTGCTCCTGATGGAAGTGTTTTTTTTTTTAGTGTTTTGTTTGAAATTTGTCTTGATACCCTTTCTCAATAAAACCCAAACTTGAAGAGAATTTAGATCTCCTTTTCTTTAAACCATATGGCTGGCTGTTTCCAATGACTAATCTAAATTATGACCTCTCACTGAAAACGTAGCTCTATAATCTGAAGTAGGAGGTGGCTGAGCTAATAGAACCAAACAATTAACTACCACCAGTACAAGATAAAATAAACCACAAAACCAACCAAACCACTTCTTGCTCTTGGCCAGGAAGACCAGCAAGTGACTTAAGGAGATTACTGTGGTTCCCTAGTAACAATTATACATACAAGATTGCTTGTTGTAAATACTGCTACAGAGAAAATGTAGGCAGAGATATATTAAATGATCCAAGATTAGATGTATCAAGTATGATTAAATTCTTGTGTGGGAACTGACATATCACAGAGCCGCCAATTATACTGGCTGGCTTGGTCTAAGATCCCCAGTAAACACAATATAAATTGAATGGAAGAATGATTTAAAGAAGCCTGAGGGGTAAACTACAAAATGCAGCTACTGCTGCTCCCCAGACGTTTGCTGTCCCAGGCCCACAAAATGCTGTCCGCATGATGGAGTATTCGTGTTATGGGCTATTTTACGAATATACAGAAACCAGAAGCAGACTGCAGGTGTAGTCACATATAACCAGATAGTAAAAAACACCTGCATACCGATACAAAAGTTTTAGTAATCCCTGTGCTGTCAGTAGACACTAAAAGCATGACTCTTTTTGCGCGGACAAAATTTAAAATTTAGGATGATTCCAAACTACACATGGATATTGCAGAGGCACTGGGTGGCTCTGCTTTCAGAACATGTGGCTTTCAGAGAAGTGCAGACTTTATAGGTCTTTTCTGAACTTACTTTGACATCCCATTTAGGAAACTTTACTGACTTCTTTGGAGGCTTACATGATTCAGATCAAGATAAAGCCCTGTAATCCTTTAAGAAACCAGAATGAAGACATACACTAACAACAGTTGTACTAATGTAAAATCAAATACTGTGAGGCTATAGAGTATGCTTTATTTCATGATGAAATGCCTGAGATTATTCTACCAACATCTTCACAAGCACAGATATGCATCTCGCAACAGCTGTTGAAAAAGTTATATTATGCCAGCTGAAATATTACTGTGTGAAAACCTTTAGAAGTTGTCTCTGAAAACTAAATATGAACACAGCCTGCCACACAGTATTACTGGGATATATGCTTTTATAGCACTATTTCCATAGAGATAAAATCATCAGGTAATCTACTAATCTATACACCTCAATATAGAAAACTTTGCCAGAGAAATTCAGTCCCATTTGGGCACATGGTACAAACGCTTCCTAGTAACTATTTCAAACAAAGAAAATCTGATGAATCCAGATGCCACTTAAAAGTTTGGCCTGCAAACTGGGAAACTGTACTTATCAATACTTATCATATCTCACTCAGTATTATTCAGTCTTTTGACAGCTTGTTCTTTTCAAGAATAGCAGTTTTGTTTGTGGGCTCTCTTTATGAAATATAGATGTTCTTTTTCCTTGATTTGAACTAAAAAGATTATTTTTCTCTGAGAAAGGGTAAATCAATAAAAATACAGTAGTGCCACTGCTGAATTGGCACAAACGTTGTGATAATGGCCTGATTTTCAAAAATATTTATGAACCACAAGTCTCCTTGAAGTATATCAGATCTGCAGCTGATCAATATCTTTGTTTATTTCATTATAATCTTCTGATTTCCCCCTTTCAAGAATGAATAGATATTTTCATGTAATCTATTAGTCCCTTCCCTACAGAAAACATATTATTTCCTCCCACATTGCCTGCCACCTCTCTTTCAACTTTAGGTCCCTCTCCAGGGTGTATAACTTAGCTCTGCTTTCCTTGGTGTCTTCACTCATAGTCTCTCCAACTCAGACATGAGCAGGTGCTGTGAATGAGGAACATTTCTACAGCAGTCACTTATGCAGAAACGCTCAGCAAAACCATGGAGGAAGGGATGAAAAGCAAATATTAAGCATTTACAGGATATAGTGCCAATGAAACGATGAAAAACATTAAAATGTACATTCTTGGTTAAAAAAAAAAAAAAGATCTTGATGCTGTTAATATAGGTTGAACGTGAAAAGCACAGATTACTGACTTGCTGCATGAAAGGACCAGACCTGCTACCATCTGCTATATTGTAAAGAAAACCCCAAACTACATAGAGTTGATCTGCTCACTGACTACCTGAGCTTCTCTCCAGCAAGAGACTGAAGAGGGTTATTGATTTAACTCGTCAATATCACAAATATTTTTGCTGTATCTGTTCATGCCCAAAATGACAGGAAAAGCATTGAAGATCCTCACAATCTGGTTAACTTAAAAAATAAAATAAAATAAAATAAAATAAAATAAAATAAAATAAAATAAAATAAAATAAAATAAAATAAAATAAAATAAAATAAAATAAAATAAAATAAAATAAAATAAAATAAAATAAAAGGGCACAGTTGACTCTCCATTACGGAGAGTAACTAGAAAAGCCATATCACCCGCAGATAGTGAAATCCTGGGTGACTTTTAAGACTGTACAAAGAGAGTGCAGGAGAGGAAAGACCGGTTGCTGCTGCTGTTGACTGGGGCCACAAAGGTGCCCTACTGATTGTTCACCTAAGCCAGGAAGAGAACTGCCTGGTTTCCAGACCCAATATGGCTCCAGATAAACCAGTGCATGCATTTCTGCAGCATGGTCAATCCACACAGGAATGATGCATCCATCAAGGGAAACAGAAAAGTCATTTTTATGTAGGTATAATAATGCGTACAGTCTCAGAATGAGGCAAACAAAAAATACCAGTACAAATTGATTTGCTCAAGTTTTGTTGCATCCTAAAACAAAACCCCTTGGGAGTAACAGTTATATAAGTAATTAATTCTCTTCTATTTTCTTTCAGAATTTCCTAACAGAGGTGTTTTTTTTTTGTTTGTTTGTTTGTTTTAATGCATTACTCAGTGTGCAAGGACAATATCACATTTAAGATTCTTGTGACTTTAAATTTTATTGGGTAATGCAGAGGCAAGGGAATCTTCATATGATATTTACAGTAAAGAATGAGAATTTGTACTCTAAGGCATTCTAACTGTTAAACATTAGAAGATTAATAATTCTATGTTAGTGACAGAAAAAATGCAGTGTTACCTCCACTTATGCATGTTTCTGTATGAACTAAGATGAGTGTAAATACTCATGAATGAGGGCATGAATTATTGAAAACAGTCACACAAAAGGAATTTTACTCCAGTCTATACAGCCTTTGTTCTAAATAGCAATTAAATGCTTAACCTGCTTTTTCTATACACTTCAATGGATAGAATTTCTTATCTCCACAGCTGCTTGAAATTGTTCGCAAAGTCTAGCTAGGATAAAAGAGAAAATATAGCTTCTGCCTACTTCTGAGTAACCCAATAAAATGTAGACAAGCATTCAGAAGTCTAATCAGTTTAAACAGAGCTCACACTTCAATGAGGTCAGAAAGAACAGTTAATATGTAGACCGACAAATAAAAAGTGCAAGAGGAAACAGTTGAAGATGGTTTAGGTTAATCTATTTAATGGAAAACATCAAGGTATTATTTATTGCTTTATTATTTTAGCAATATAGTGTTATTCTAAAATTTCTGCACCTTCTGTTCTGCAAAAAGTTGATGCTTGATATTACATTAGTTAAAATAACAGCCTGATGTTCAGTGTAATAATAAAGGCTTTATAGGATAAGAGCCATCTGTTGCAATTATGCTCACTTTCTGAGATTTTCTGAAAGAGATGAAAAACTTTAAACTTTGTCAATTATATGCCCTTGAAGAACTATGAGTCATCTTAAAGGAGTTTGGCATAGAGATGTAATTTTCATGGAAACAGTCTAATGAGAGAACATATTGAATGCATTCTAAATATGGCCATCCAAATGGTCATATTGATGAAAAGAGTCTCAAATGAGGGACGAAAATATGGCAGTATAACTCACTCTTCCATGTCCGTAATTTTGTTGAGTAACATTCCTTGGGCATTTCACAGCTTTTAAGTCAAATACTATTTTCAGCACTTTTTCTGGTGAGATCATTAATACGACTACTTCATCAAATATATGTTAATTAATACCCACCCTCCAAACATAAACCATAGGGTCTGGAACTTCTTCCCACACTACGGTAAGAAATACATCTCCAGATGTTAATGATTAAGGCATTAAAGGGTAAACCCAGCACCCACTTCCGCAGCTGCCTAAGCTCCCACGGCAGTAAACTACTGTGGTTACATTGCTGAAGAGTGTGGGTGTATTGGAAAGGGCCCTTCAGCGTGTGTGCACTTCTGCACAACATGGGAGCCAGATCAAAAGGGCTTCCAGCACAGGCAATTTGTTGGCTGTGGATGGCGCAGGGCAGAATGGATGAGTACTTCCCACGCAGGAGGCTACGTGAGAGGTGGAGAGCAGATGTTTTCTAATGTGATCACCTTGGGTCCCACTATGGGCTGGGCATGGCAGCCTTCTCATGTCCTGGGTCCTAGCTTGGATCAGTCCTTCTAATCAGTCTGATTGAACAATATTCACATAGATCTCTGAAGCAACAGGTACCTCTACTGATGTGAGTGTTAATGGGAACCACATTTACCAAAGACACATTTCAAATCCAAATGTGCTGGCTGGAGAGGCCATTTCTAGAAACATTAAAGAGGAAGTTGGGAAGGATGCTTCCTTTGCTTTGCCTGACCAACTTCTCCTCTCTTCGGGACTGGGACTGGGTACCAGTCTGTCCTTATTCTAGATGGGCATTAGATGTAAAGAACTGTCACTCAAACCTGCAGTAGGCTAAAACAAGGGCTGGGGGGAAGGGGAGGGGGGGGGAGATATTTTTAAATAAATTGCAGTTTTCAGTTCGATCTCCAATCTACACGTTTGAAAGACTTACAGTGTTAACATAGTAAGCACGATTAAATAGATATTGATGTGAATGAAGTTACCTTTAAATATATTTCAAAATAATTTCAAACTATTTTATTGGATATGGTTTTCTAGGCATAACTATTTGTTCACTTGTTCAGGTGCCTCTTTTGTTAAAATTATCTTCCCTACATAGTCTGAGAGTATGTCAAGATTTAACACTTACTTGCTGGACAAGTTGGCATGAGATCTTGAATTTACTGACTTCTGTTGCTACAGACTGATAGCATAGAATCATAGAATGGTGTAGCGTAAAGACCACACGGGCAACATGGTTCTTTCAGGATCAGTAACTGCTACCACTTTATTGATGACATAACTTCAACTCTCTCCTATTGAGGACGTAACTTCCTCTCTCTCTTATGGAGGGCATAACTTCTTCACTTATTGAGGACAGGCTCCTTTCTTATACCATTTGCCCCACAGCAGTACTTTTCCACTAACTATTCATTGGTCAACAGCTTTGCCCGGCAACAGCAAACACCCAGCAACTTCCATGCCTTAATGGCTGGAGAACAAGCAACCCAAGATGGCATTGTCTCCGAATCACCCTTCTTTGTACCTTCTAAACTCTTTACATTCCTCATGGCCTCATCATTAAGAGTCCAATATTATCACCAACCATGGGGCTTGTCGACCCCCATGGCCACACTCCCACAGAATGGCTTGGGTTAGAAGGGACCTTAAAGATCACCGAGTTGAAACCCTCCTGCAACAGACAGGGATGCCACCCACTAGATCAGGTTATCCAGGGCCCATCCAACCTGGCCTTGAACACCTCCACGGAAGGGGCATTCACAACCTTTCTGGGCAACCTGTTCCAGTGTCTCACCACATTCTTCCACATATTTAAATGACCGACATTAATCTGAGGTTGTTTTGGCTTTGATCATATTAGGCAAGCACCTATTTCTTTTCAAGAAATAGGACTCTCTGAGTCTCTGAGCTACGCAAATAGAAAATGTCAGCAAGAGAAGCTCTAGCAAAGGCAGGAACTGTGAGAAACACTCTGTGGCCAGTAACATAGGCTCAGGCAAGGATCTCAGTGAAGTAGCAATTTTATTCACGATTGCAATGGTGGACACAAGCAGAAGCACACCTGGTAGTCACATAGCACAGTTTATATACTTTATTTCTCAACACCCAGGACCCTCCCCTGTTACCCCATTGATTGGGAAATCCAGGTTCACAACCTATCCAATGCTTCACAGACAATACATGGCCTTCAGTTGCCGGAGACTTGACACCATTATTTTCACCTAATTGCTCTAAGGAGTCTAGTTGTCTGCATTTTACAAGGTCGTCTACTAAGCTTTCTTATCACTGCAAGCATATTTCAATACCACATTCCTTACCTTTAAACAATGTAACTCTGTGCAAAAACATTTTTGTTCCCACAATTCCCCCCTTTTCTTCTTTATAAATTGGTGATTTTTGCAAAACTTTCTCTAAGGTGTAATTTGGTAGATATCTTCCTCTTCTTCACTTTCTTTGCTTTCTATCTCCTCTAATATCATCATAGTATCTTAGTAAGGTGGTGGCTCCACGGTCATTTTGTTTCAATAGTGCAGTTTCAATTAACTGATGGACTAGTCCTCTTACACAGGGAATAATGCAACAACCAGCGGCTGTTTGTCTTTCAAATGCCAGGGTGAGGGGTATAGCTGATTGAACAACTGCACAAGTACCTCCCCAATTAGATGGTAGGGTGGACCATAACATCTTTCCTCCACAGTACCACCAGAGATCTGCCCTAGGGATCTCCAGTCTTGAGTAGTTTCCCATCAAGTCCTTGGTAGCATTCAAGGTCCTTGTACACAAGGCAAACTCTCCCAGGTGCTGGGTAGCACTCACACCCTGCTGTGAGAGGCAAGCTGTATGGTTACCTACAGCTGTGGAGAATACAGGGGGAACCCCGGTATCGCTATCATACAAGGAAGGGAATAACAAAGAGAGAGACTTACAGGCCTCATTTCCCCAGGCAGTCTTCTCTTGGTACAATGCAATCATACATTGCATTCCCTGGGAGTCCTTGGTCCACCCCAATGGGAAGGGCACTATCTGGGAAATCGGTCGTCCTGAGGCACAAGCATAGCAATTGCTATGGTTGAGACTCTGGACAGTATATTTGACCCTTTCTATCCAGGCATTCACATTCCAATACCCTGTTTCAATCTCAATTGTTTGCCTAAGATCTTTTATTTATTTAACTGTCACAACTGCCTCATTTCGAAGAAGGCCTCTTGCTTTCTCCTCGTTTCTCCCTACCTTTGGTGACAATAGAGGGTGGATCCCATACAGCTATCCTAGATCTGGATGTTGGGTCTTTCCCACTCACATCTGCTCCGAGACCGAAAGTACAGTTAATAAGGCCACCAGCCTTATTAATTGTTATAGTTATGGGATTACATTGTAGAGGGTGACAGTTGGACTGAACAGTTCCTTTAAATATGTTAATCTGGCTCATTAATGCCTTTAAACTATTACTTGGACTGGGTGTATACGTCCATCCTTTATAAGTGGTTATGCACCATACATTACTCCATCCTGGGCAAAGGAGTCCTTTATACAGCCCACTAGTCTTAGATTCAGGACAGATACTTGTTTTCACTGCTTAATTGTCGTTGTGCATTTAAATCTCCACAAGCTAACACCTCACAAGCATAAAATGTGATGCTTTGTGGTATTTCGTTTTTTGTCACGTTCACCTACATCTTGACAGGGTATCCTGCTGCTCCTATTATCTGGTCTTCCTTTTTCCATGTTGCCAGCTGGCCAAGGCCTTCTTTGAGGCATACAATCACCAGAATAAAAATTAATAATTGACCTCTCCCTGTCATTATTTTTAAATCGTAGGTTTCCAAATAATTATCAATATAAAGAATAAGATGCACACTGTTACTAGAATAAAAACGCCTTGGAGGCACTCCAATTCTGTATAGTCCAGTCCTTTTTCCCAATCTCAAGTCACATTTACTGGTTACCTGTGAAAATAAAAAGGTTAGTTTACAATTGTAAGCTTTTATCCTGCTCAGAGTCTATTATGAGATTTTTCTTTTTGATTTTGATTTTTTTCTTTTTGATTATCGCTCATTAAAGGAGGCTGTAGAGAAGTGGGGGTTGGTCTATTCTCCCACGTGCCTGGGGGAGAGGGGGAACAGGCTAAAGTTGTGCCAGGGGTGTTTTAGGTTGGATATTAGGAAAAACTTCTTCACTGAGAGGGTTGTGAGGCATTGGAATGGGCTGCCAAGGGAAGTGGTGGAGTCCCCATCCCTGGAGGTCTTTAAAAGATGTTTAGATGTTGAACTTAGTGATATGGTTTAGTGGAGGACTTGTTAGTGTTAGGTCAGGGGTTGGACTCAATTATCTTAATGTCTCTTCCAACCTAGACAATTCTGTGATTCTGTGATTTTAACTTCCAACAAGTCTTCTGTAGGAACAACTTCCCAGGTACTAGGGTCAACGGATGCTTTCACTCGAGTATAGTGACTCCAACCTTTTTCTGCAGTTCTTATGTCTGTTTCAGTGGTTAGTAGCACTTGGAATGGTCCTTCCCATTCAGGATGGAGTTTTGATTCTCTCCAGGTACATATCAGGACCCAATCTCCTGCATGGAATGAATTTACAGGGAATGTACAAGGTGGGGTTTGAGCCAAAAGTCCACGAATCCTGAGAGGTGCCAAGGAAGAAGATAATCCAAGTATATAGTTTTTAAGAAAAATATCTTTATTTTCAAAAGTAGGTATCTCACTGCTTCTACCCAGGTACAGTAGCCCAAACTACATCTCATATGGTGAAACTCCTACATCTTTTCTAGAAGCAGTTCAAATTCTGAGAACTGCAAAAGGTAAACATTTTGTCCAGGGAAGCTTAGCCTCTAAAACCTGTTTTGACAGATGTTTCTCTAATGTCTGATTCATTCGTTCTACTTTTCTGGAGAAGGAAGGATGCCATGGAGTATGAAACTCCCATTTCATTGTTAAGGTTATCGTTAATTCTTGAAAAATAGATGAAGTAAAATGACTTCCTTGATCTGAGTCTATATTTTCAACAACCCCATATCTAGGGATTATTTGTTCCAGGATTACCTTTATCACCACACTAGCTGTTGCTGATACTGAAGGAAAAGCTTCTACCCATCCTGGCAAAGGGTCACTTAATACTAGCAAGTACTTAAATCTACCTACTTTAGGTAATTCAGTTAAAATCTACTTGGATACTTTGAAAAGGTCGAAGTCCTGGCTCCCGCCCACCCAGAGGCTGTTTCTGCAGACCTTCTTATTCACTCATTGGCATGTTATGCAACTATTACACACCTACTTATCTATGGTATACATGCCTACACATACATATTTTCTTAATACAGCATCACACAATGCCTGGACTCCCCAGTGGCTTCCTTGATGTAGAACAGCTAAAATTTCCCTCATTATTTATTTACCATTTCTCTCCCATCAGGGAGAATCCACCGTCCTTCAGTCTCCTTCGCTCCTAACTCCCTGAAGGCTTCTACCTCTTTTTCACTGAATATTTGCTTTTCAGGTGGAGGTTTTATTTCAGGTACAAGAAGCAGCTTCGCTTCTACTTGTCATTGCAAAGCTGATTCTTTAGCCTTTTCATCTGCAATTCTGCTTCCCCATTCAAGTAGGGAGTTTCCTTTTTGATGTCCTTTCACGTGCACCACAGCAGTCTCTTCTGGTGGTAACAGATTTTCCAAAATCTGTCTAATTAATTATTCATGGACCAATTCCTTTCCCTTGCTGTTTACTAAGCCCCTTTCTTCCCAATTTTTTCCAAATGTATGTACCACCCAATATGCATATCATGAGTCAGTATTTATAGTTTCCTGTTTCCTTTTAACAACTTTAATGTTTGATCTAATGCATATAATTCACAAGTTTGAGCTGACCAATTACTAGGCAGTTTTGCCATTTCTTCAACATTCCCATCTGTTCCTTCAATGATGGCATAACCATTGCATCGCCTCCTTTGTACTACCCTAGAAGATCCATCTATAAACAATATTTCCCCTTCCTCTAAGGGCACCTCCTGTAAATCTAATCTTATCTTTGTCTGGTAATTTATTAGACCTAAGCACTTATGTTCCATATTCATTGGATCTTCAATTCCCTTTGACAAGAAGAAGGCAGGATTCAAAACAGGTTCTGTAGTTATAGTTAAATCATCCTTTTCAATTAGAATAGCTTCATATTTTATTATTTTGGAGTCTGTCAGCCACCTTCCTGCTTTCTGAGTGAGAACAGTCTTCAGTTGGTGAGGGGTAACAACAATCAGTTGTCCTCCAAAGGTCAATTTCCTGCTCTCTTCTACTAATAAGGCAGTTGCTGCTACTGCCTGAATGCATTCTGACCATCCCTGGGACACGGGGTCTAATAATTTAGGCAAATACGCTACAGCTTTCCTCTTATCTCCCCACTCTTGGGTTAAGACCCCCAAAGCAGCACCCTCACTTACAGTTATAAAAACATTTATTTCTTTAGGGCGGGAAGAGCTAAGACTGGTGCTGTAATAAGATCTTTTTTTTTTTTTTTTTTTTTTTTAATTTTCCACTACTTTTTCCTCTTTAGTCCAGTTCACTATATTGGATTCTTTGTGCAGTAATTTGAGATATAATTTCTTTGTTTTCTGCGCATATGCCTCTATCCACAGTCTGCAATATCCAATTAAACCTAAAAATTTTCTCAATTCCTTCTTTGTTCTAGGGAGAGGAAGTTGCACAATTCCCTGAATCCTTCCAGGGTTTATTCTTCATCTACCCTCAGAGACTAAATGTCCCAAATACCTAACCTCTTTTTCTACGTACTGTACTTTATCTTCAGGTACCCTTAACCCATGTTTTCCTAAAAAATTCAGGAGTTTGTTTGTGGCTTCTTTTACTTCTGATTTTTCTACCCCAGATGTTAATAAATCATCTACATACTGTAACAACTTCACCCCTTCTGGAATCTGAAATGTTTCTAAAATCTTTTCCAATTCTTGCCCAAACAAATTAGGGGGTTCAGTGAATCCCTGATGCAAAACAGTCCATCTATATTGCTGTTTATGGACTGTTTCTGGGTCTTCCCATTCAAATGTAAAAATATCCCAACTTTCAGGATCCAGTGGGCATGCCCAGAAGACATCCTTTAAATCTCTAACGCTGAACTATTTGTGCTTCATAAGGGATTTTACTCATCAGGGAGGGTATAAGGGTTACGAACCATAGGGCGGCGCTTTCCTGTTATCTCATTGACTCTTCTCAGGTCTTGTACTAATTGGTACGGACCATTTGGCTTTTGTACTCATAAAATTGGAGTGACAAACACTATCATTTAACAATTTACCTTTAAACAATGTAACTCTGTGCAAAAACAATTTTTTTGTTCTCACAGAACACAGATGAAAACAAATGAAGTGTTTTACATTTTATTTCCCCAAACTATCATTTTTTAAAATGATCTAGTTACAAGATGCTGGCATACTCTATGAACTGCAAACTAATGGCTTTCAACATGAGAGTTGTTATATAATATCTATCTTTTTCTACAATTCATTTGTACTTGTAACTGAAAAATAAGATCAAGATATCAAGGAACAATTTCAGAGTTCCAGACCCTTAGCTAATTTTTGCCTTATTTGTTTTTAATAGATGGCTGACTTTTATTAAACAGATAATAATTGGTCATTAAAAAAAAGGAGACTTCATCTTAAAGATGTTTTCTAACTTGACACATTTCATGTTTCTCAGAAATTAATCTACGTTCTGCTACAAATAAAATTATCTCTGCTTTATTTTCTAATTAAGCCACTTACGTTCCTCTGTTTTGGAGAACACCAAAGAAAAGCCACCAACAAACATTCTTAAAATCCTCATCTGTAAATATGTAGCTATCGCATATGAGACAATGTAGAAAACTGGATGTGTATTTACATATTAAAAAAGCCAACAATTAAAGAAAAAAACACTCTTCTAAGTACTCCTTTGGGTGACCTAAACAACTTACCTTGAAAAATGTACCCACTGCAATCACAGGATGATAAAACCATTGGTTTACACTCATTTGTAATGGTAGATATACAGTACATGTGCATGCACAACCAAAGATAGTGTAGATTAAAATCTCTACAGCAAAATTGAAAGAGATAAGGAAAGTGATTGAGTGTCTACAATATTTACTGAAGTAGGTAACTTGCAGAGGGAATTCATGGAATGTTTAAGTACACTGTATTTTTTCTTCACTGCTATTTGCTTCAAAAGAAACCTTTAATACATATTTTTTGTTTCATACACAGAAAGAGCTTGCACAGCTGAATGAACAGATTTGCAAGGTTCTGTTAAAAAAAAAAAAAAAAAAAGGAAATTTTTTTTTTCCTTGATCTGAAATATTTTTCTGTATTTGAGTTTATTATCAACTTCCTTCTTCCTACTGGATGTCATTGCCTCTGGGGTTACCTGACCCCTGGTCAAGGTATGTTGCTTATGATGCATCACAGCCCACAGACTTCCTGGAAAGCACTGAGGGGACCATTTCTGAATGGAGGTGCTCACCTCTCTCCCAAAGGTGGTCAAGAATGTCAAACCAAGATCTGCACTGGAAGTCTGGAGGTGAGGCATGGGAAAGATGAGGCACGAGAAAGGTGAGGCTGACGGGTCAGCATCACGCTCAGTGGGGACAGAGAGAGGACATGGCTAAGCACCAGGCTGGGGGCTTCACCCAACAGTGATGGCATTAGGCATTTCCCACCCCGAGCCTCCAGCCCCCTGCCACTGCAGATACTGAGGCGGCAGCATTTTGGAAACACTGCTTAAAGGGCCTGACAATGTTCTATGGTGATACAAATGCCCAGGGAAACCCACGGCTGACCTGCCGCCCAGTAGATTATACACTGTGTGGTTTAAGTAAGAGAGATAATGAAGCAGAGACAGCTGACATACTCACCTTTTGCCCTTTTACTCCACTGCAGTCACATTTTCCACAACCGGAACAACCCTGAAAATAAAACAGAAATAGAAGATTAATTGTCTGAACTGGGTGACAGTCAAAAAATACAGCAACAAGTCAGGGATATCAGCAGGGTGGTCAGCACATGGAATGTCCACTTAAGCCCAATGCAGTACTTTGCTATCTTTATACAGACGTACATTCTGTCACAGTCAAAGACGATTTTGTAAAAAAAAAAAAAAAAAAAAAAAAAAGCTGTAGTTTTTACTCATTAATAAAAATGCTGTATTGCTTTTAAATCATTGTATTTCGGGGCCAGCATTTGCAATATAAATAATTATTCCAGAACACATGCATATTCTCCATCTAACAATATGAAAGTCTCAAGTCCCAATTCAAAACAACTTCTGAACTTGCCTCTAGGATTCTTCTGCATTTATACATTCAAAGCCCAACAGATTTTTTTAAATAAAATCAATCCTTTCTTAGAAGCATCTCTTTAGTACCAGTTCATCAATAAATGGCTGCACGCATACTTAATCTCTATAAATACATGTCATTGCTTTGAGGAGAAAGGAATGGGGAAACTGTATTTCATGACTTATCTCCCACAGTTAAGGAAGAAAACAGAAGACCTGAAAAATACAGTCTTTGATTATTTTTTGAAGATGCAAAATATTGTCTATACCCTTTGGGTCTTTACTCTGAGATCTTGATATTGATTTACTCAATTTTTTAATCAGTGATTTGCAGTCTTCAGATATGAAAAAAAAAAAAAAAAAAAGTTTTTAAAGGAAATTAAAATACTGGTATAATTACCATGGTACACTATCTAAACAAGCACATCTGCAAATACTTCACAAAATCAAGCCAAACCACAGCCTTCAAAAGGGTAAACTGCTCCTAATCTTAAACATTAGATAAGGAGACAATTGTTAATGTTTACTGGACTGGCAATGACTATCTCCAGGGTTCTGGTCCCTTCTTACATCTACTTTACATTTCAGATGATCTCCTTTCTTGCTTTCTGTAATGCCAAACTGTAATTGTCATTATGATGGGAAATCTTCCATTTAGGAAAAGCACATTCACTGCAGCAGAAGAATGTATGCAAACACATGAGTAAAGAAAGGCATAGCCAGTCTGAATTACTTTCCAGTCAATACTGCAGAGATTCTTTTCCTGAAAGATTTTGTTTTCTCAGTACAGCAGTACCTTACGGGGTTTCTACACTACATAAACTAAAGTCTAGATGCAGTTAACTTCTACCTCCAGAAAATGTCAGTACTTCAGCATAAATGTTGACAGATTCCCAAATTTATCTGGATTCTGTAAAGTAAAATTCTGGAGGCCAGGTGGACAGGAGAATTTGGGAGAGGGGGGTCTTCATCTCAGGAGGGAAGGGCGGTGCACTGTGCAGCTGGCTCTGCTAGTCCCGACAGCTGATCTCAATACCTGAAATACTCCAAAGTGTAACTTCCCTCAGAAGTAAGGGAGAAAGACTCCTGCTTTAGATGTTTGAGGATGGGAGCTCAATGAGAATAAATGCTATTAAAAGCTTTCACACTTCTGTTCATATAAGCCAAGAGACAGAGACTTGAGAGATTTGGAAGTCTGTTTGTTTGTTCTAAGTCAATAATAATTAAATGGTTGAGATTTCTATCACATACTCATGAAGAGACGTTCATATTTTTGCAAAACATGAAAGCTGGTAACAGATGAGAGAAGTCAGATTAACTGATGCCCAAGTGAAAGCTTATGGTTGCTCTGTGTTACCAAAGTACTCCTGCACTCTCAAGTACATCTGGACTACTTCCTACTTCTCCTCCTCATAGTCATGAAGCAGCTGGTGAGTAACTCAGGCAGTCTATCACTTTTATAGTTGTTGTGCCCCTCAGAAACAAACTACGAGGAAAACAAGCAAAAATGTATATCCCTGAATATTGTACTAATGCACGTGAGATACTTCATTAGTCCTAGTAAGCCATTAACTGGAAGCAGTCAGGGGCAGCATCTCTCCAGAATGAGCTCTCAGCAAGGATGCTGAGCATCCATCCCTTCATGCCTACGGAATACAGAAGCTACAGGGACCTCAGTGCTGCTGGGAAGTCAGAGCAAATGCACCCAAACTGTTCTAAATTTGGAAAGAGACCAATAAACATTCTCACTCAGGAAAGTTTGATAATACAGTAACACTTTTTAAGTACATTTACTTTTAAAGCAAAGCATCAAAGAGAACTTGGGTTTTAATGCTTAAAATAAAATTACTAAAGGCTGTCCAATAAAACTAAAATACCAGCTCCTGAAGCATTTGTTGCTTTTGATGCTATCTTTATATATATATATATATATATATATATGTAGATCTGCTGAGTTTGTTGTTTGATGTTAAATTTTCTCCACATTCATATAAAGCAACAACATTCCTATTTTTCTCTTCCATTATACTGTAGAAAGACAATTGGATCTGAAAACAATGCCAACACATGCTACAACGCCAACTCAGTACTGACCAATAGGGAAAAGTGCCACTCTCTGAATAATCAACTTCACTTCTTGCAGTACATGGTTTTGCCCAGAAAAGCATTGGGCCTCCCATTTCAAGAACTGACCCTGTACAACCTCTCTTAGTTTTTCAGACCTGATGAGATCACAGCTGGAGGACGCATGCCTGCAGCTCATACTTCCTCCTCCAGCATCATGTAGAATGTTATCAGTTGTATCAACACATCCCTTAAATTCAGAAGAAGTCTGTTTTAATTGCATCTGGGAATGTAATTAAAATACGTCATTGTATCATTATAAACATCTGTTTTCATGTTAATCCCCTCATATTTCCTTCAGCCTGTTATTTAACATGCACCATTTTAGAAAAAGGTATGTTGCTATTTATTTTCAGTTGGGTTTTGTTCTTAAATCTGGCATGGCCAGAAGAATGGATTTGTGCTTTCAGGTCTCCTTTTGTGCTCCCAAAAATGACTTCATTATATTCCATTTTTCCTGTTTCTTAAGCCTCAGTTTAGAAAAACATAAGGTAAAAAAGTACAGAGCATCAGGAGGCACAGCTGCATAACGTCCTATTTGCAGTCAAGTGCTGTAACCTACTATGCCAGAGCACGCCACCTGTACTCCAAAATTCCATGTTTATTTTACAGTAGCATCATCTCCTACTGTTACTGACTGTAACCTTTATAAACAGATGGAAGATTGGCTAACAATGACAGCCTCTACTGGATAACATTATCTGCAGCTACCAATGCCTATTTTTGAATCTAAAGGATGTGACAAGATTCTGCATATGCTAGGAAGAAGTATGAACTTTTTCCTCCTGGTCATCTGGGAAGATGGGAGGCACAGACTGGAAAAAGCTTATGGATCAAATGTCAGTTTAAGGAGGTCAAAGGGGCATTTAAGTAATGAGGTGGGAAACTGGGAGAACAAGATGTTTATAGCAGGTACAGGAATAAGGATTTGTGTTAATTTGACCTACTGTGCTTACAAACATCTATTCACTGCAGTCTCCCTTTATTTGACAGTAAGAAACAGGCATTTCTGGGCTGGGATTCATCTCACCTATTTCGGATGTTTGCTTTCAATGTCAATGAATCACACCTTGGAGGACAAAGCAGGAGAGACCGAAATAAGCAAGTATGGGCTACATATGAGAACAAGGGTAAAAATGGAGAGCGAAGTGTACACACACAGACAATTAGAGGGCTAAGGGATACAGAGGGCTACAGGGATGGAGAATTATAATATCTCCTCATTCCTCAAAAAGTATTGTAATTTATCTGAGTATCTTCTGAACAGTGAACATGGAGATCTGCATTTCTGAAGCTCATTTAGGAATGACTTATGAACCTTGCACAATCAAGTCCTAAATGTGAAACTTCATCCTGAAGGAAAAATGATAATCATCTCAAGGTAAGTGAGATGAAACTATGCAAATTATTACTCTTACTTGAAATTGTTCTGATTTAGAACAAGTCTAATATGAAGAATCCAGTTTGTGATTTCCCACCACACATGGCTAGAGATGGGAAAAATATTCTTGTCCTATCTCCTAGGCATCCTCTTTGAAACAGTGTCTTCTCCAGGAACCGCATGGAGCTTGGAGCAATCACTGCTGTCCTCCAAGTGAAAAAAACAGAGAAGGAATGGTGCTGTGCAGGAAGTATAATGCGTAGTGGGGGAGGCACTGAAAAGGAAGGGTCTTTATTCCTTGTGTAGCAGTTAATTAGATTGACCCAAAGATCTTTGCCAGATGCACCTACTCTGCATGGCCAGCTAGCAGGTTTCAAACAGCCACAGCTCCCTTGCAGCTCAGGCTAGCCTGTTAGATAATATTTGGTGGCATTCATTCTTCTTACTCCTCCCACAAAATACCAGTTAGCCCAGAAGCACAAGCTCATTTTAGCAGTACAAATTGCTTTATTTTTTGACAAGCATTTCCGTTCTGTTTCTTCCTCCCAGACTGTCTGCAACTGATAAGCTTTGTGAATCACGCTAGCAAATCAGTATAAAACTACAAAAAAGATTATGCCATTTTAACATCACGTGTGGGAATGTGCTTCATGCAGACTGAATATTTGCCTAAAGGAGAGACATTTGTTTACCATCATGCTAAAGGAAAGCCCTAAAAGCACCCAGCCCAGCCCCTGCCTACTCAGGCCTCAGGGGTGCTCAGCCCTGAGAGCAGCACTGCTGAAACTTCCTGCAGCGGATGGGAGAAACTCTGCTCTGCAATTCCGTTTCTAACACATCTGTCAGACTACAGACTTTCGCATTTTGGTCTATTTTTCCCCGTCCAGCTACTTTCCTGGCAGTCGAGGACTATTGCTTGGAACACGTACAGGAACAATACAAACAGCCAGAGTAGCAGCCTACGAGGGAGACGGCAGCCATATTTGGAAATGCCCCGTGTCTGGAGGCTGCAGAGAGCACCCAAAGGGCACAAAGGCAGAGCTGGTTCCTGGACACTCGTCTTTCTCGCACAAGTGTTTTTTTCACGACAGAATGCAGTTTCCCATCCCACAATATCAGCCCAGCCTTGGTTGAGTTTCCTGCAGGCACAGGCCAATTGCATTGGCCTCAGTCTAGTTCCAGTCTTGCATTGTACACCACAGGTATAAGGCAGATACCCGATATGTTTCTCGCTGTTTACTCAACGTTATTTGTGTTGAAAATCGCATTCCAGGGCACATAGTCACTTCCCCTACACCAAAATGCAATGTCTTGCCAGTGATTGAAAACCTTGTGAACAGGTGACCAATGAGGCTAGCACAGATGTTAAAATTCTGGGACTATTCACCGTTTCTAATTCATATCTGAAATGCTTCAACAAGCAAAAATACTTATTTCATCTCATAATTTATTCATTATAAAATGTCATTTTGTGTTTAGACATTACACTGATCATGTTTTCTGATGAGAATAGTAAAGATTTCCCTGTCTGCTTTGCTTTAGTTCAAATCCCAATTTGGACTGCATCCTAGCACCAATTCCCAGTTCAAACACCAATTTTGGTTATGTCAGTGGGATGTTTCTGTGACAGCTTCGAGTGACAGCTCAACCTCCTCCCACCAGACAATCTTTCCTCCCCTGCGCTATCTTAATCACAGCAGAGATTTATCTCTACATAGCAAAGACTGCACTTCTACCTGCGCACACATATGTACAGCTCATGTAGCTGACAAAAGAACTGGATCAATAGATGTCTTCAGTTTCACATCCCACCAAATACGGGAACAGGGAAGTGATGCCAACAGCAGGATACTTATCTCAAATTCTTCACATATTTTCTTCTCTTCAGAATGTCAAAATAGCTCCCTAGCTGCATTACTATTCCCATGTTTACCCTTTGGATAGAACTGCACTGAATTAGCTGAACTGTTCTTTTTGTATGTAAAATATCATCAGAGGAAATCACTACTAATCAGTTAACTGCAACACTCAGATAAAATATTTTTCTTAACTGATTTTTCAGTCCATTAACAACTTCAAAAAAAAATCACATTGCTACAACTTCTGAGTTGCATCTAGCTAGAACAAAAAGGATAACAAGAAAAGAAAGAATGTCTTATTTGTCCCTGTAATGTTAGATTTAGATTTATTTTAGATTTTGGAAACAGGTTGCTATACTTGAAGAGTATAAACTCCTTCTCCTCTCCTTTTTTTTTTTTCTTTTTTTTTTTTTTTCTGAAATAAATATAGCAGGATGAAAAGCTTCATTGTTTCTTTATCTCACCATACTGTATTTATACAAAAGGATAAAAATATTTGCAAGAAACATCCAATTTAATCTATTAAAAAGGACCTAAATGTCTAACTTATGAACTTCTAGGTCTTTACAGACTACAGTGATAAGGTATGGATCAGTATTAATATAAGTGTTAGCTACAAGTACATGTTGAAATATTATATTTGTAAGGTTAATTTATGTATTGATCTCCTGGTTGATAGAAAGTCTGTGGAAGAAAATGATTTTTTTTCCTGCCTACGTTTTTTCCTAGGATTTTCACAAAGCAAACCGACTGCTCATTATAAGAACACAATTCTTCCTTGCCATAATTAAGGGGAAAAACAAAAAACAAAAAAAACAAACAAAAAAACAAAAAAAAAAAAAAACAAACAAAAAACAAAAACAAAAACAAACAAAAAAAAAAAACAACAAACAACAACAACAACAAAAACACTAACACAGAACTACCACACCTCAAAGTCATATTCCTCCTTCAAAACAGAGCTTTGCATGAAGTATTTGACCCAGACTTAAAAGTTGTGCTATACATTACCTCCTGCCTCAGAGGGTTGAGTTCATTTCTCTCAGAAGAACAAGAAACATGATGTGCTGTGGAGCATTTCAAAGGCAAGACTGACCCCCCTTTTTCCCACTGAAATAATTTCATTTCACATGGCACATTGAAATCTTATTAGATCGGAGATGGGAACCTGAGCATCTTCCTCAATGTGCAAAGCAGTGGAGTATAAAGGCATTTTCACCTGCTTTCATCCTGCCTCCACAACAGCTGGGTATGGAACCACACTACAGCAGTGTGAGAGTAGATATCCCAAGTGCAGGCTGTCAAGCAGGTACTCAAAACCCCCTGACTACACTGAACACGGGTATCTTCAAAATTCAAGGAAATACCATAATGAAAAAGCAACTCCTTTCTGAGTCCAGGTATATTTTCTTTGCTCTTAGCAAATGATGAAAAATCAAACAAGTCAAAGTGCACTATTAAAGCATTTCTCAAAAATGTCTCTGATTTCTTTTTAAAAAATTGTTATTCTTAATAATTTCTTTTACTGTTTTATTCCTTGAATATGGTTTACATTTTTTATTTCACCAATTCTAAAGTCGTATTTTTCATCAAATCACCAACTTGCTGACAAACTCACCCAATCCTGATCAAAATCTACCAGCTTTTCATTTTTAAAGGTTATACTTTTCCTTCATTAGTGTTTGAAATGGAGCAATTGTTGCAATGTAGATTGGGACGTATCCTCTTTTGTCATCAGAAAAACAGTCAGTTTAATTGTAGCATCTGAACAGAAAATTTCACTTCAGAATGAATCAACTTGTAAGGCTAGCTTGAAGTTAATTATACAACATATTACTTTGATGACAATTAGCTTTAACTGATAATTAGCATGGTATCTGTTTGCCTACTTATTCTAAGTATATTTCATCAATGGAAACCTTGGCATAAGCATTAGAAAAGTACTTTGGGCAAGCAGAGGAAGATTCACACACAGGAGATTTAGCAGTTCAAGCTTTGTCAGAAGTGCTGAGAGAGAGTGGTGACTTGGTGCAGTCACTCACTCAGTTATTCCCATACGCTCTGCTGTGACAGGGGTAGCTGCTTTTTGGCGATGTCTGTGCTAAAAGACTGGCCTTGATCATATGCCTAAACAGTGGAAGTCTGCCCTTTTCAGGAGTTAGTAGGAAGCCAACTGTCCTGGACTGACAGATGAACTTCAACCCACAAAATGGTTCAGGAAGAGGAACGCTTGTCATGCCTTCACTTTCAGGACTTAAAGCAGAGAACAGAAATGCAGGACAGCTCTCATTTCAGTTGTAAAGACACCTATTTCAGATATCACTAGACAGATAAATAATAGAGAGAAGAGGATATTTTATGATTTTATAATGTTATAATATTTATAATGTCCAGTCTTTCTGTCTCTTTCCTTCTCTTCAAAGTCAAAAAAAAAACACAAACAACCTAAAAACTTGGCAACTTATCTTCATGTCCATTTTTGTTACCCAGCATATCAAGGACGGACTACTATTACGACTGTTCTGGGAATTCCTTGAACCAAGGGATGGCTTATTGGTTTTACAGCTTTCCACGTCTAGGTCTCCAAATTAAGTTCAGCTCTAGTCAGCAGTAACTGAAAGTTTCTGTCATGTAGTAGCTATTTAAAATCCTTGGTTGTGTCATTTCTATTTTCTGTAAATCCAGTATTCATAGAGCACAGTAGAACAGTGCCATTCACGATGTCCTGTGGTATCCCACCTGCCTCCAGATTCCAAGCCAGGTGGCAACAGCTCTCCCCTCAGTCCCAGGTAGTATCTGCCATGTCTGATAAGTCTCTCGCATGGTTCTAGATGCCTAGGTTTAAGCAACAGTAATAAGTGCAACCCAGTTTCTGTAGACTCATTAAACCTTGCATGCATAAGAAGAATTAAAATTCTCATACTGCTGAAGACCTCCCTTGGATGTACGTTGATGTACATGGGTAGGACAGAAAGAAGCAGAAGTGGTCCCCACTTGCTCTCTGTTAATGCAGAGTTGTTCTCCTAACACATCTTCTAGGAATAGCTTTAGACTAGATAAGAAATGTCCTGTAACAATCGTACACAGTGGAAAACTGTGGCACTGCCGTTGTCAATGCATCAGGCAAGTACCACTTTTAATCTGAGGGAAACTTTAAGCAAGTCTCACCCAAACTGGCATATAACTGAAAGAAATGAGAATTTACTGTCTGAAGTATCATCATGGACAATGAAATTTGAAATATTTACAACAATTCAACTTTGGTTTTATTTAAAATCCTCTTACAAGTTTCACAAAACTGGTTCTCTACAAATAAATCTCTATATAATATAGTTGGAAATAAATTCTTTATTGCTTTTGGGACATGAGGGGCTGTTTGTAGATTTTGGCAAGTTTTTCTTCTGTTTGGCCAGAGGCTGTATTTGTTTTGTTGTTGTTGTTTTTAGTGTTACCAGAATCCTTCAGGATGTTCACACAAAAACTGCAGACAGATCACAGATACTTATCAGAGATCTCCAGTGTATTTTGGCCACTCAAAAAATATTGTCTCTTTTTTTTTTTTAATACTTAATACAATTATTTCAGAAAATATTTATTTTTAAAATTAGCATTGGTAGAAGTACTCAGTAAAAAGCTGTAATAAATGAACAGTCACATCTTAGTCAAATGAATCCCAGATTTCTGGATCTGAAATGTTTCATCACAGGGACCTCATTTCTGACATTCCTTTCCAAATTCCCCAATGGTCTGTCCTGGAGGTAGGGTCATGGGAGTCCCCTGAAAGCTGCTCTGTGAACACGACTTTCCTGCTGCTGATGTGAACATCATTTTCACAAAGCAATGCAAATCCTGGGGGCTTCCAGTCAGTTCACAGGAAATATAAAGCTATTCCTGTTGTTCCATATTTGGACAAAAATGACATTTAAAGCAAACATTTCCTCAAACTAAAATCCTTTACAGGAAGCTCTGACAAGAATCAAGGTATTTGCTTATTTAGTAAAGTTTTCAAAATATCACCTTATGCCACTCTGTTCTGCACAGCTCAAACTGTGCAGAATACTAACTAATGCAAATACTAACTAATCTCATTATCGTTATAATACAAACCCATCCATTAGTAAACGTACAAGCAGATCTAAATCCACAGACTACCACATATTGTTTAGCCTCCAGCAAACAGAGACTACTGTATTTACCAAGGGACTACTGTCTATCCAGTTGTTTTTGTACCCTTTTCCTATTTAAGAACTCCATTTTTAGTTATATCTTCAAAGAAGTGAAAAATATTCCAGGTTTCAGTAGCACACAAGAGTAGGTGGATCCTTTGGTACAACAGTCACTGTTCTTCATCGGCAGCTGAGAATTAGAGTATAATCTGGGACTACCTTCTATTCAGTGAAAAGCATTTCCAGGAACACATTCCAAAAGGCATGATCCTCTCTTAATTCAGTTATGGCAACCACTGCCTATAATTCCCATCCTACTCTTCTACTTTGTGAAGAGGCAAAGTTGAGCCAGGAGATACAGATGAGAAGCTCCCATACCCCATATTGCTAACTTAAACAAACAAGTCTTGCAGGAAGGACAGAAAATTGTGCTGCAGAAGTGCCACCTCTGCAGCCATGTGGCCACAGGCCAACCTCCTGTGTGGCAGAACACCTCCAATGGAGAGAAGGCATCCTTCATAACCACCCAGCATCCTCACTTGTGTTTTCATTGATCATGGTGGTTTGCAGGACACCAAAAAACCCTCAGAGCCCATGTGTCTTTGCACATCCACGTGGGCAGTGAAGGCGCTGCACAGGGACAGAACGATGTGCCTGGTGGTCCATGACATGCGAGGTGGGCATCCTGTTAAGGCTGTTCCCCTTTCAGCCGCTACCTTGAGGGAAAGGTGACCTCCCTTTGGGCCATGTGTCTGTCCAGAGCTATTGCTGGGCTTTCACTTTTATAACCAGTACTCTCCTGGCACCTACAATGCCTGATTACATCAGGGATGGTGGAGAAAGGGTGAGTATGCAGTGGAGATGCCACCTTCAGCGACCCTACCCATCTCCAGGCTTTTCTGTAAACCTCAAGGCCAAGGAGACATGTCGGGGGAGGAAGGATGTGCAGGAAGCCAGTAGAGCAATTTTGCAAATGTTTACAGTGAGTTGGTGAGCGGTGCTTTCCCTTCCGTTAGCTGATAAACACGGACATCAACATAAACAAATAGATTTGAAAGTAACAACTTGAAAACAGTACAGCACTGGGGAGTGGAGGGCTTCTCCCTTGGCTACCGGTTGCCTAGACTAAATAAACAGAGAGGCGAAATCCTCCTGGTGGGGATAGGCACTGAAGAATGGGAGAAAAGCCCAGGAAGAAAAACTCCTGAGCCTCTAGGCCTGGGCCCTGAGGATGAACCCAGGTGACCTACAGTCCAGTACAGATAAAGACCTGTGTTTTAAACAAATGCCCCTGCCTGAGCATGGCTTTCCTTTGTGTGGGCTATGAGTACTGTGTTTTCACTTATGCAACTCCAGTTTTCACCAGGGAAGGTTATATGCATGTGCAGGTTTGCCAGGGAACCACACTCCTTGCCCAGGAGGCCTCCTGCCTCCACATCCCATATACTGCATGAATGGCATCTATTTTCACCTTCTAAGTCCTCTACTCACTATAACCAGTTTCTTATCCTTTACCTCTCCCCACTCCTGAGTCTGATTCTGTGTGACTCCTGAAAAGACTTAGCTTCATGTACATGTCCATGGCCCAGCTCCAAGTCCAAGTACCAGTAAGGGCTCTACGCCCTTTTTCTCAGGACAGACAGATTGCTCCAGGAGCAGACAACTCATGCAGTTGCTCCCTGAAACTGTGGCTAAACCTGCACGGAGGAGAGATCCCACACAGCCCCATTTCACAAGAGGTGCAGCATCCTGTGCAGCAAACAAGATTTGCCCCTACTTGTGAAATTCCACAGCTTCTAAAAGGAAAGCCTTAAGGGAAATCCCTACTGACCTCCATGGAATAGTGCAAGCATATATAATTTGTGAGTAAAATCGAAAGAGGACAGTCTGCTAGAATATTTGAAGGCTATCAAAACCTACTAGACTGCATGCAATTTTTATTGCATAAATTATCAGAACAGTCTAGAAGACTTCATTAAGAAAACACATTAAGTCTCTTTTCTTCTAGATAGGGGGTTAGCTCACTAGTCTCAGTAACACTGTGAAGAAGTGACAGTGGTAGCCTCACTCTGGACGGCAGACTCAACAAAGAGTCATAAGATTGCTAATGAGCAATTAATACCTTTTAAGAACCAAAAGGTATTCTGGAAACAGCAGCAGTAACCACAGCAGTTCCAACAGCCTTGTCAAACACTGGATTTCAAATGCATGCAGCATGTTTAGTCTGCTTAGCAGCCAGCCAAAATATACACATACACAAAATTTCATTTTATAAACCCACCTTTTTTTCCACACAGATCTAAAAGCTCTTCCAAATAGGTTCATCCTATAACAAAACCACTGCTACAATAAAAAGATGCTTTTAATTCCTACAGTGAAAGATTTCAGCCAGTTGTTGTGGACAGCCAGTTCTATAGCAAGCGGACTTAAAATTGGAACATCATTTCCTAATAAATTTCCTGAAGTGAAATCTATTTTAGGGGTATTTGTATTATAATCCTACCACAAATTCTGGACTGCAAGCAGGACCAGGTGTTTATTACATGCATTTTTCTCCACTATGTTAACAAACCGCTAATCAACATCTACCAGGTCATCTTCTCTAAAGCTTAAAGTTATAACTTCAGTTCAGCTAAATTAATATTTTTGCAACAAATCATCAGCCAGACCTCTGTTTGGACTCCTAAAAATCCATAATTGGGAGTTTTTTTTCCTTTGCACCTTAACAGGCCAATCAATTCTATCTTTTCCTCCTTTTAAGGATATCATTGACTATGTACTGCTTTCTCTCTTCACAATACACCAGTAGCTTTTCATCAGTTTTTCTATACAAATCAGGTCTTAATTCCAGAAAATGTTTTCACTTGCTATTGGATTGCAAAATTCTAGGTGCATGATAACTGCACCTAGACTGTAAATAACTGTAAATAACTGCATACATTAAAGATAATTTTGTCTCAAAATCAGGAATTCAAGACTAGTCTAGAATAATTTTCAAAGACCTTACTTTTTTTCTTTTTCTGCTGTTGAACTCAATTTGAGCAATGTGGCTAGTCAATGGGTAGTCCTTCAACATTTTTAAAACCTAGCCACAAGAAAAAATCAGTACTAGCCATGTGTACTCTAATTTACTTGTCTGGCCCAAATGAAAAACAGACACAGTTTTCTCGAAATTACATTTTTCAAAATCCACATTTGAAATCCAGTTTCAGTAAAAATTTGAATGTTGGAACAGGACCACAGTAGAGCAAAATAGAGACAGGAAATATTTAGTGTGCAACATTTGTCAGACGCAAAAGGAAACAAACTTGTCAGACCTCTCTTTCTTTTATGTTTCTTTGTTGCCTAGACAGGAAGTTGACAAAAATTTATTTATTTTCCTCCTATAAAACATGCAACGTAATTTTTATTGTACCACTTCAGTTGCTGACTGCATTCAGTAAATAAACCTACTTCATGAGCAACCAGGAAAGTGTTTAATATCTGACAGTTTACAAGAATGATGAACTAACTGAGTACAAAAATAAAAATAAATAGTTTTTAATGCAGAAACGGAAATAACGTGATATAGAAGAGAATCCATTCTTTTCTGTGGCAACTTCCTGAGTGATGGAAAAGCTACAGCTGAGTATAATTAAACATTTGCCTAACCTGCATTCCACATGTAAAGGTCAGGAGGACTGCAAACATTGATGAAGATTGACATAGAGCTGTAAATATTTTGTGAGTAGTTTATTTAAAAACAGTAAAAAGAAGCCATGTTCAGCAATAAGATTTCTTCCACTGACAAGCAAGCAGACTCAAATAGGCTTCAAGAGCTTTGCACGTTATTTAGAATTAAAAAACAAATACAGGCGAGTAAGCTCATCCATCCAGTAAATGCACTAATAAGCACTAAAGATCTCATTATTTGTCAAATATATATAAGAAATTAATAAACATGGGTTACTACAGAAAAGGGCAAAGTGTAAATTCCAGAGCTCTTCCAAAAAATATCCTCCCAGTAGGAGGCTCAAGGTACCCAAAGGACAACACGCAGCACACAAGAAAGATTATTCCTCCCACGACTCACTGAAAGGGTGGTTATTGATAGCTAATGCCATGGAATACAGTCTTGGTGGGACCTGCCACAGGTTTGTCCTCTCCTTCCTACAGTCCTATCCCCACTTTTGCATTGCCACTGACATGCATCAAATTCATCCTGGAACTAAACTGTATGAGGACTAAATACAGTGGCGTTTTCCCTCATTTTCTTAATGGCCTATTCTAGCTTCTTGAGGTAACTTCATGCTAAGGTCAATCCAAAAAATGGTGCCGCAATTGAGGGGCAAGGTGATGCAAGCAGAACCAGCAACTGAACCATTGAGGACCTGTGCTTTATATCAGTCTGATGTAAAACTAATGTAGGCTTCTGCAGCACTTTAGTTATACCAGGCGCTTAGATAATTTGTTAAACTGATGTATTTATGAGCTACTGCATGCCATTGTATTAGAAAAAGATGGAGGTCCCCTGAGTTTACCTTTTAAATGAAATATTATTGATCATAATTCCTTTTCCAAGAGTGTAACTTCCACTTACTAACAAAGATACTTCCATTTTCAGTGGTAGTAGTGAAAGGAGGTTGAAAGCATCTCTAAAGTTAAGCTGGTCTAAATTTTTCTTGAACAAATTTGATAGTTACTTCCCATTTTCTAAACCTATATGACTTCTCTTCATAACCCCTTTCAACATTGGTTTGTAAGACATGGTGTTCTCTCTCTTTTTTTTTTTTTTTTTTCAGAATAGCTTGACCAACTTCATTTAATTTCCAAAGAGCAGAATTGTCTGCAGTAGTCAATTGTAATGTGACTGCAAGCTTTGATAGGCTTCTAGTTTGTCAGAAATGATCATACACATTGGCATTACCAACCTGGCTTCATGCCATAACTTGCAAATTTCCGGGCACTCCTGTGGATGTTGAGAACGAGTTTCCCAGTGCTCTTTGCTAGAGACTTCCCAGCCCGTGAATAACTCTGGAAGACATGTCATGGGCAGCACTAGCCGAACACAGAATTTGTAATTTTGATTAAAAAAAAACAAAATTTTCTAATTGTGAAAACCTGAGTTTGCATCCTTTTGTATATATCCTTGTGATCTACAGTATTTCACTGACATTTCAGTGCCAGGAGAAAAGCTGTTTACAAGCTATAAATTAGTCTGGCTGTTTCAGAACATTCTGACTACGATTAACTAATTAAAAAATGTTCAGCTTAACGGTTCCGCTACTAGACATGCAAATATTGACAATTTTGAGTAACAAGTGTCCTCAAAAAAACAGGAATAAAAGTGATAAATGTAAGCAAAACCACCCAAAGCCACATCACGAGACCGCCTTTCAATGCCAGCACATCTGCAAAAGTCGTACTAAAACTCAAAGTTCAGAACATGTCATTCTCATGGCAACATCCTTAATGCGCCAGATGTATTCCCAAATCATTCCCTAGAACAGACCACACTTTAAACCACACATCCAAATAACACTTCTAAAAAAAAAAAAAAGGCAAACAACAAAAAAAAAAAAAACCACATATTTACACCACACAAAGAGTTAAAAGAAAACTGACATTCTCAAAAGCTCTACATCTACTTAGTAAAAGTGGTTCATTAACTGAAAGGGAATCAATGCTGCCCACACATAACCTTAAATTTGTGACTAGTGCCTTAAAGATGTGTCACAAATATTCACGACTACCCGGGGTCATTTGGTTTTTGGCACTCTTCTTTAGGCTGAATTTATGTGAGTTCATGAAAACCTTCTAGTTGCTTTTTTGTTTTGTTTTGTTTTGTTTTTTAATTAAAAGTGTCATCCGTCTTGACTGTCTTATAGATTGGAAATCCGTAACCTAAAGATCAAAAATTGACAAATTTCAAAGCAACTAGAGGATAATTAGTAAACAAACAAACAAAAATCTTTTTAAGATACAGTCACAGTTGTTTGGAGCCCAGCTCACATTTCATGCACACAGATAATGGTAACTCCGTTTGGATTTGCTCACGGATCATTTGTCTAACTGATGTAACTCAGAAGTTGAAACAACAAAAAGAAGTCAAATATGAAATAATTCAAGCTTTTAGGGCAGATTCGGTCTGTTTGATAAAGTTATCATAAGCATATTTTAACCTGAGTTAATGTAAGCAAAAATTTTACAAGAGATTTAGTCCCTTAATTTCACTGGTGCTCTCTTTAAATGAGGCATTTATTTATATTATATTTTTACAATATTTATTGTTCCCTGTCTCTAACAGTTTATTTGATCTTCAAGTAAAATAATTTGGGTTACAAAGTACCCTATTAAGATAAAGACAAAACATTTCATCCAAGTTGTATATAGTGCTAGAAAGAAACAGAAGTTACTTTATTTAACAGGCTTTTAATAATGAACCTATGAAGCCTGCAGTAGTTCTCAGAATCATCAGAAATGGAAGAGTTTACATCTCTATCATTACCCATGAAGAAAACTGGAAGCCCAGGAAATGTGTGGAGCAAAAGTGCTCCCACCTACAAAACCTAACTATGGGTTTTTAACCCTTCTCTCATTTCTTTGTCCAGCATGACATCTAGAGCATCAACATAGACTGGCACTACTCGGAGTACTCCAGCAGTGGAGAAAGGAAAGGAGGAAAAAGCGTAGAGATGTGGGATTAGGAGTTCTGGTTGACACAGTGGTACGAAGAACAGTGATGGGTTGCCCAGGAGAAAAAGAAAGACGTTGAGATTCCAGAACCTGCAGACATCTCTGCAGGAACACAGCCAAGCTCATACATTGCAATTTTATTGTACCTGGCTTTTCATTCAACTACAACTAAACAAGACAGAACTAATTTTTAATTGAGAGTATTTGAGAGAATTTCAAATCCAAGCATCTCTAGTCACAAACATGCTCATCCCACAGTACCTCCCCGAACAAACATACCCCACAAAGATTTACAAGCCATACACAGCAGCAGAATGGTTATGAGCATGAATACTGTTTGGTAAAACTGAAAATGTGTCCAGGCTGAAAGAAGAGATGGCTGGTTTCTTTTGATATGCACCCATAGTATCTGACTCCTTGCCACAATTCCTCAAAAAAAGAGACAACAGTGATGCCAAATAAGCTATGTGAGTCAAAAGGCCTTTGGGGGGTTCTGAACATCTAACAAGCTTTGAGATGCTGAATGAGAAGATTGCTGGAGAGGCACAATTCTTAGAGATTTCAAGTCTAAAAAAGAAAAAAGTCATGAGAAATGCTATTGGAAAACTGAAAAACATTGGCAAAGCTTTGTTTAGCAATAGCATTAGCGTTAATATTAGTATTTCCTCTGTACAAATCAAAATAAGCTTCATAATTTTGGAAATTGCAGAGTACTATACAGATCCAAATCATTGCAGCAGATTCTTTTGACAGAGTGCTGCACCCACTACATGATCCAGCAATATGATCAGAAACTCTGAAGTATCCAACAATTTTGAAAAATCATGTTGCTCATTTATATTTGGGTGGAGGAGCAGAAATTTGGTCTTCCGTTTATGCAATAATATGATTAGATTTTGTATAATTTTCCAAGTCAAAGAGCTTTAAGAACTGAAGAGGCACTCCAAATGGCCATGCATCAAGCAAGAACACCATAAAATTCTCTAACCTCCATTGTAGCCTCCTGTCTTTGCTACTTATTCCTAATGAGTATGCAGTTAACATAGCAGTTTCATTTCTGATCTGAAAAAATTTACATTTTCCCTTAAAAACAGCAAGTTATGAAGTCATCTTGTGTCTCCACAATGGAAGACTTTCTGAAAAGATCCAAAATGCCACAACGAAAGTTAAGAGTTTTTTGGGTAAAAACAGTAATGTCAGGTGCAACAACAACAACAACAACAACAAATATTTTTTGTTTTTAGCTCAGGAGCATGTCATCACGAAGTGTATTGCAATAATCTTCTTGAAATGGACACATATTAAAAATATGAATGCCTTTACACTTCCCAAATCAACGCCTGATGTAACAGTAACTCATATCACTTTCTAGATCATGGAGTCACCATTTCATCCTGTGGAAAAACTCTATACAAAAATAGCTTCTGTGGGAAGATGGAAACTTTAGGGAATTCGCACCACAGCATTTTCTGTTATACTCATTAGGATAGCAGCCTTCTTCCTTTGGTCTTATTTTTCACATCCTTCCTTCCTTTTAGATGGCTATGTGTCACCATTTTGTAAAGAAGAAGGCATCTGACTTTTATCTTTGCAAACCTTCTAAATGGTCTTCTCTCTTTTTTCCAGAATTTTTAAATCATTGTGGAGGAGTGATGAATCATAAGAATTAGAGGTATTGGAATATTTCAGTCTTACCTACATAAACGTGCATTCCTCTTAATGATGGTGACTAACTTCAAATACCACATGGTTTATTTTAATGTACAGGTCAGAAGGAACCTTGACTTATGCATTTTCTTCTCTCCTTGTAAATCCTTTTGTCCTTTTCTGTTTCTAGTGCTACTTCTAATATACGTGCAACCTGCCCCAAAACTTCTTAAATACTTGAATCACAAGCAAACTTCAAACAGGCTTTAACAAAAATGTGCAAAGGAATGGGAAGCTTTTGATCATTTCTGACCAGAAGACACCACTGGCAGTAGAAGGCTGACCTAAAGATACTGCTGGCGGTGAAAAGTTTAAGGACAGACCAAACTGGCTGACAATAGTTGAAGTTGCTCTTCTCTGAGGAATCCCCAGGTTAGCTTCTTTGACTTTAATGTGTCCGTGTAGCTAAGGTATGCCTTGGCAGCTGGTTAGCCTGTATGGTGTTCATGGCATCCGTACCATACAGTCAGAGCAAGGAGGGTCTCCACAGAACTCCCTCCCCTTGAACCACTCCCTCCACACACACAGTGCTATGCAGGCACACAAATGATGTGCCTTGTGGGTCTGGGTGTGCAACAGAGACACTGCCAGCTCACACCCCAGCCCTGCTCCTGGCAATTTGTGGTGTGCCCTGACTAAGCCTGTCCTGTGTGAAGACTTTCATCTCACAGACAAGTCCCTGGAGACATTATTTTATTGTATAGCTTACTGTACAGTAGTATGACCTATTTGTTACACCTTTCAAAGGCATGCAGCATCATTAGTAGTTGGGTGTGGGTCCACGCTATTTAACTGAGTGCTATGACAAGACTTGGACAGAACATGAAGGAGATGAACATGAAGTGGAAAGAGCTTGTCTAGCAAAGCAAATTTAAGGCTGCTCACCCGGATAATGCACAGGGAATTCCTGAGCCTGCTGTTTAGATTGCGTTCCCATTCTCAAAGTAATTTGCAGTATGATACAGAAACTGCTCTGCACTTTGCGCACTGCACATAAGTACAATTTCATCTCTCTCACAATAGGACTGTGTGCCCTATTGGCAATAAACTCCTGCGTGGTTTGAGACTCAGCCCAAGAGGGAATAAAGAGCAGAGGGAGCCCCTGAGACTGGCCCAAAAGTTCCTTCCCTGGGCAGACTTTTGCTGGAGCAGGATGTTGAACCACAGCACTACCTCAGGCAAAAAACATTTTGTTCTTTGAGATCAGCCACCTTTATACTGCAAGACGTGGTAAACTGATTTCAAACACCTATCAAGTAGAGAAAAGGCACCCTTGCACAGGAGTATGATGAGGTATAAAAAGCAAAGTAAGTATAAGTCAGAAGAGCAGCTTCATGCATGCTTAAGGAGAGTCACATGTGCCTCTAATGAAGGATTATCAGACTTGATTTTGAGTTGTACTTGTTTATTCTAAATAAATGGTGGCAGTATGTTAGACATTCGGGTATCAAATATTTTATTTTGTTTATAATAACTCCTCTAAGTGCATATCCCATAATAAGATGGCTATAGAAAAATAAATGCCAGCCACGTGCACTAGCTTAAGAATTCTTGAAAGGTACTTTGGTGATTTAGAAAAGCAGTATTTATTGTATTAGAGAAGTGGATTATAGAAACAGATTACTACAGAAATGGATTTTCTACAGTCTTTGCTCTTACCTAGAAACAAATAGCATTTTACAGGTGTATGTTGAACAACTGCTTTTAAATGACTGCACTGAATTATGGAGTACTTGCCAGTATATTTTCACTTCAAAATACAAGCCTATTCTATTTCACTTAATATTTTCACTTTCAAGCAAAACCAGCTGACTATTCACGTAGTTTCAATTTTCAAAAATGATTTAATCTCCCCTCCAAACCAGAAGAAATTATATTACAATTACAAAGCACTGAAAACAGGAAATGTTGTAAAACTCTGACGCTCTATGTTGAAACACTGAAACACTGACACTCTGAAATTCTATGTTGGTTCAACTGACACTGTGAAATTTTCTTAAATATGGTCTGTTAACGTTTGCTGATGCAGTGTTTCAACCCAACCTTTAGGAGAGCTGCCTGAGAACAGTTTCTGTTAACACCGCAGTCATCACCAGGTTACATGAATACATAGTTTGGAAGTGTACTACAGTACACTTCCAAACTATGTAGCACATTTATATTTCATTACTGAAGGAATCACAATAACAAATTTAGGAATCAAAATGAGAAAAATAAGTACTAATGTATTCTTTTTATTGAGGATGCTAGAATTTCATTTGACCAGCTAAGTCATGCTGATGGAAGATTTCATTTTAAGCAAAAATGTGCATTCATTTTGTGAACCTTCATACTACATACATTTAATTTCAAGGAATTCCCCCAAAATCACAAATCAGGTAAGCTCCTATTGCACTTATGAGACAAACAGATGGTCTGGCTATATTATCACCAATTTACTGAAACAGTATTCAGAACAAATCACTCTCCATAAAGTTTATTTTACATGGTTTACAAAGATAAGAGATAACATGTTCCTAAGAAAAAACAGCATGGATCTCATTAATGCTCCTTAGCATAGCAGCTTCAGAGTGCAGGCTTGGCATGAGTTCCTTCATTTGCAAAGCAAATGGGATGAGCTCTGCAGTCATTCTAGCAACACACATTCAGATTGTTAAATTTATTTTAAACATGCATACGCTACAGGTACCAACAAAATTCAATGACAAGAGAATTCAGTGAAGTCATCAGAGAAAAAAAAAAAATCCCTTTGACCATGATTAACTGGACTAGCAGACGAAATAAAGCACCTTCCCAGGCCTAGCATGTATTGCACATGTATTGTATCCCCCCAGTGGGTCAGCACTCAGCTGAAAATTAAAACTGGGTCAACACTGTGGACCAAAAAGAGAAGGCATGTTGTAAAGAGGTCTCCCTACTCACCCCTGGCTCTTCTAACCTGGGTGTGTGGACACACACAGGGCTGCCACTCGATCTTAACCCTCAACTGCTCACATGTTTTGCCATCCAAAATCCATCTCAGGCTGACTTTATTTCATGAATCAGCACCTCAGACCTCTGTAAATTGTACATAGGGAGGAATACAGGGTAACATTTCAACTTTAGGGCTTCTAAGTAATAAGGAAAACCACTAAAAATAAAATAACTTTTTGCATCCCTCTACTGAACTGTTTGTGTTTTAGAGTATCAAGGATCTGTTTTTTTACTATTATAATTACACACATAAAGCCTAAGCTCTGAATAGAACTAAGTAATCTCAAATTACAAAGACATGTCACTGTAACAATAGGGTCTTCCTTTTCCCAGTAGTGGAAGCATTATCTCTGTAACAAATATTTGCTTAAAAAATGCCCAGAAATACTAAATCCATGGCTCATGTAATTTAATGTAAACCACAGATACATGCAAGGTCATATGCTAAGTAAATTAAGAGAACAATATATTGGCTCTGTCTTCTCAACTAACTGCCCCAGTACGTATGCTTTGTGTAAAAAAAAAAGAACAAAAAAACAGCAGAACTGAGAAGCTGCGTTATGTGGGAGGGCAAGCTAGAGGGTTGAGGAAAGAGCCTTTTTAAAGACACTGGACTTTTCCTCGACATTGACCAGCATATTAACAATATATCCGTCTACCTACAAAAAAAATCCCTATGGTCCCACAGACCTCTCAAGTGCCGTCAGGCTTCTTTCTATTCCACAACAGGTCCTCACCCAGTTCAGCTGTGCTCACTGCAGTTTATAACAACTTCCTCCTAACTCCATGCACGTTCAGTCTTACAGTGATTAAGAACCCACAGTTAAGGGCAATATGAAGGATCTGGGAGAATGGTAAATTTAGCTATTAAAAAAGAATAGCATCAAACAGAAGTAAGATCTTTCTATGAAGCACTTTTTTAAAACTTCTTGTTTCTCCTATGAAAGAAGACCCTTGCTGATGTTTTTTTCTTAATTAAAAACTTTTTTTTTTGTCTCTGCTTTTCTTTTGCTAAGATAAAAAAAAAAAAAAAAAAAAAAAAAAGTAAACTAAAGGTCAGGAGGAACAGGCATCTGGGCTTTACATCTGGTGTACAGCCTTAAAAGGATCCTCTAAACCTTTTGTACATTTATTTTCATTCAGTTTGAGGTCCACTCAAACAAAGCCATTTTTCTATTTCCCTGTACATCATTACTCCAGGCTAAATGAGATTAAGCAACATCAGGCAGGGTTGAAGATGACAGAAAATTGTTGCTTGAATGTAAAATCTTGCCCAAAATTACTTAAAACCATCTCACAAAGCTGTCTTTAAACTAAAAACAAAAAACAAACACAAAAAAAAACAAAAACAAAAACTGCCCTCTTACATCGTACAAAGGATGAGATGGGAAGCAAAGAAATATATGAATATAACATACAAATAGGTTTGATTAGTTTTCCAAGTGTGCACTGATACACACTGCAACTGAGTTTGCAATGTTTGGAACAGCTATAAGACAAGACATGGTGCCCAGCAGTCTTTCAGTTCCTCTGAAGCAAAATAAAATTTCTCTGAGGATATCACATGTTGAATTTCTGCTGCTGTGCATTAGCAGTTAAGCACCATGTTTCCTCTGTAAGCTAAATAAATAAATAAATAAATAAAAATAGTATCTGAAAAGAAAACCCAAGAAGCTCTTAAGGCTGCTGTCTCAAGGAAGGATGAACTATACCTGTTCCTCATTGTCATTATCTGAAAACTTGCCCATTTAATGCCCAACCTGAATCCCTCTCCTGGCAATGTAATGACTCCTTCTCTCACTTACAGAACAGAGAGATTTCTTCCTACCCAATTCTCAACAGCTTTTTATATACCTCAAACCCTGCGTCTTTTCTCTTTCCTCTCATCTCAGAGAGAACTACACTTCCATAGCTCTTACAGGCTCTGTGTTAAGCCTTGGGTCCATGAGGTAATGCTGTAGGTCCACCAACGCTTGAAGCCACCATAGCCATCAAAAGCAGACATCCCACTGATCCCCTCCAGCCAGCAGCACAAGCGTGCAGCAGACTGGGTTGGTGAAGCTCATTTCTGAAAAAAAATAACTGCAAAGGATTTTTTTTTAAAATTCGCTGGTTTTGAGCCAGATCAAATCCCTAATTTGCTCTGCCATGTAACTGGATGAACTCCCACGGCAGCAGAGGAATGGGCAGAGTTCAAGAGTGGGAGTAAGCTCCTGCAAGTGGGAAGGGGCAGGACAGAGCAAGATGGCTTTGTCTCAAGGCAGTGCAGCTTAAACAAACTAGACAGAGTGCTGCCATGAGCCTGAGTCACCAGGGTCGATTAATTTTAAAATATCCATCTAAATTAAGTAGTTTCTAGCCTGCTCCTTCCCTAAGTTATCTCAGATTCCTGCTGATGGGTTAACCACCTGAACACATATGCCTCACTCATCAGGAGGTTTTCTTCTCCAATTACCAACAGGCAAATTCTTGCCTGTGGTTTTCTCTTACTGCTTACAAGCACATTTAATAATTTCTCTTGATAGTGCTCTCATTCATTTTATCTCGTTCTGACCTTTCCAAGTTTGCCCATGCATGCCCATGTTACTTACTAGCAATGATTCTTAGCAATTTGGTCTCACTGATATTTTCTGGATAATGAACTTCAATCCACTCATCTCTTCATTGAAGCCCTCATTTAGTTTCCTATTATGTTTCAGTGTTTTTTTGTTTGTTTGTTTGTTTTTAATTTTTGCTTGTTTCCTTGTTTCCATTGTGGCCAAACTGTTTATGCTGCTTCCCTTTCTTAAAGGTATCACATGTTGTCTTTAATTGTTTGATTTTGCTTACAGTAGGATCTTACATAAGCATTCCAGGGGCTACTGAAGAGAATCTTCTTCAGCTGTATTCTTCCAACTATTTTCTACTTCTTTCTTTCTAGGAAATTATGAAAACTATAATTTACAATCATCATCAATCATAATTCACAGTTCATCACCATTTTCATCATCTCTATCAGTTTCTCCCCACAGGATAAAATTTGACTTAAGAGAAAAATACCCCTAAAATACTCTCTTGATATTTAATCCTTTTTTGTTTAAAAAGCTGTTCTAACTTTCCTATTTTCTTAAGGCAAATGCTGTATCCTTATGTTAGGGCTCATTTTTATAGAATGTATGTTAATAAACAGGATACTAAATAAAACACAACAAAACAAAAAAGTAACACAAGGAGATAGACTCATGAAGTACTCACAAAAACAGCATTATGAAGCTTCACGAATATTGTGAATGAAAGAGCATTTTATTGCCTGTCCATTCTGATTTCTCTGCCACCCCCACAAATATCACTGGACAGTGGGCACATTGCCCCTCTTATTCTAAGGACGCGTATCCAATCTATTACGAGGCATGCTGGGCTCCACAGGGCAAGCTGCAGTAAGCTGTTAGGTTAGCACCAAGCCAAACATTAACTCTCAATGAAAATGAATCCAAGATGCCGGGGGGAAGGAGGCGGGTGAGAAATGTTTGCTGCATTACACAACTCGCTGGGTAATAATGCTATTTGAACCATGTGGGCAAAGGAACCTGGTAGATGCACCTTGTCCTAGATGGGATAGCTGCACTTCAGGCCTAGGTATGCTTTTTTTTTTTTAATTTTCTTTGCTATTTTTTACCCTGTGCAGTACTGCACCAAGCAGACAGGCCGTATCTGCAGCCACCATTTGCAATTAATGCATTACACATACTAACAAATGATGAATGTATAAAATAAACAATGCTTTCATTTTAAAACATAAAAACAGACATGTTTGCTTCTTTCTCCGTTTGCCAAGTGAAAAAAGCCCCATTCCTTTGATGTAAGATCAGAGAATGCTGGTTAGTCAAGGAGTTAGTATGATCTCAAAGCTTATTTAGCTTGTAAATTCTCAGGCAGTCATCATCATTTGTTCCACAGTGAAGATCCATTTCGTGAAAAAAAAGGTCCAATGGAAAGTTACTTGCCTGTTTTTGGTTATTGAGAAGACTTTCATTGATATTCCTGGCTTGGTATATTTTTCCACAGTACACAAAGATGACAAAGGTCATGCAATAGAACATTTAAAATTTCTCACAGAAAATAAATGAACCATGACTCATACATGGGTACAGCACGTTCTTTTTTTTTCCCTCAAGAGATAGTACCAAGTTTTTGCTAGCAGCTGCACACATGGACAATGGAAGATATATATATTCCTCAACATATGTTTCTATAATTCACAGTGGAGCAATTGTGCTGGAGTCTTCAAAACTGAGCATACACAAGGCAGCCTGGACGAACATCAGTAATCTTCAACAGTAAACACTTCATGACGCACATATCAACCATGTTGCAATATAGGAGATTAAGGCAAAAGCCATCTTCAATTAACAGATCAATGATGGAATCTGACCATCAGTCTTTCACACATTAGTCACCCTGGACCAGCACAAGGCTAAGAAAATATATACTTAAAAGACAATCTACTGCTCCATATGTTATGTCTTTGCTTTCTGATTATGGTCCTGTCTTGGCAGATCTCTGGCAATTGTAGGTTATTTTTCAAAAATCTCTAGAAATATGAACCTGGCTTTGGGGAGAAGGGGGAGGAAAGGGTGTGATGCTCAGCTGGTACAGCAGCTGATGGGAGTTACACACAGGAGACATGGGAAGAAAGTAGTCTCAAAATCAAGTGGAATTGAAGGAATGCAGCATCAGGAGCCCCTGGTCCTGTACACTGAGAGCTGGGGGAGTTTAGAATGAGGGAACCTGCTGTGGTGAGGGATTTGGGGCTAGGTAAGAGAGGTGAATCTGGCTGGGGCACCAGAGGGATGCTGGTAAGGAGGAAGAGGAAGGCCAGCTCTCAAGTGGGAGGGTTTGGGGACAGGAAGGTTTGAGGGACATCTCTGGACTGCAGAGATCTGCATGAAGTGCATCTCTGTGTGCACAAAGGTAGATAAATAATGGAGCAGTTGAAGCTGGAGCAGGAGGGCTAAAAACAGGGTTACAGGACCATCGCAATCACCAGTCATTTTCCCCTCTCTTCTCTGAGTCCCCAGTGCCACCCTCCTCCCCACACCAGCAACAGGATGCTCATTTGGGGGACAAGAGGACACAACAGAGGCTTACTTCTATCCCTTACCACTCCTTTTTTGATATCAGGTATATGGTAGCCCTCTGATTAAAAACAGGTTTACCTCTGGGCAGACAGAGGCCCTATGCCTTCCAGCAGCTTAATGCTAAACAACACAGAGGAGGCAGCACACAAGGAGAGGGCACACAAGGGCCTCCAAACTCCAGTAATCCCCAACATCATGGCCCACGGCTACCTGGGCACAGCTGTGCCCACTCCAATCTCAATTTCAAATGTTTAAAGATATGATTTTAACATGTGAATTCTCTGCTGTAAAATCCACCTGCCCTAAACAATAGGGGCAATCATGACTCACTTGATCTTCTCGTCCCTGCCTCAGATGTACTCAGATGGACATTTTCATTCATTGCACTCCATATTAACTTCAGTAACTAACGTCCTAACTTATTAACTGAAAACAAGAAAGCAGAGTGGTGAGATATCCTACCTCCACGGACTTTGTTAGCTTTCACTCACCGGAGCAATTTTGTGCTTCATAAATCAAGTAGTGTATTTAACCAATTTAGGTTAATATGTATCAGGGATAACAACAGAAGCAGGGGTGGGCATGTTGGCCAACCCTTTAATCAACCCTTGAGTTTTAGCTATTCAAACTTTTTAGCTATTCAATCTTTTTAACTATTCAATCTGCTGCTTTTCAGCCCACGCTGAGGCTCATCTCACTGTCCTCAGGCTCACAGAAAGTTGCAGTATTATGAAAGAACCAAGGCAACAAGGCAGACACACAAGCGCTTTTCTGTTATGTCATGTGAAGCTTTGTTTAACACAGACAGGAATTAAACTGGCAGATTAGAATAATTTAATAGAGCAGAATACAAGGGTAAACCACACGACTGCTCGCATTCCATTTATGTGCTACATAGCGCTGCCTCCATTAACTTCGAATTATCTCCTTTTATGGGCCCTAAGCTTTTTGTATTTCTCACAACTGTAACTGGACGACGGGTTAAATACTCGGAAGAGCTCAAGAATGTTTTTTTCTGCAGCCAACAGAGAGGGCAGTCGCTGAACTCACTGCTTCTGTCGAACAGGAAATTGTATTTTGCGTACATCTGATTCACGCCGATCGACACCACCTCTGGGAGGTCATGTTTTGTTCTCCCCGTCTCCCCCCACCATGCAGGGAACAGGAAACTCTGCTGTTTTCTCCAAGTTTCTACCTGGTTATTCTAGAACAGGCATACTCAGTTGAAAGTAAAGTAAGAATCCTCCCCAAATTCATATGCCTGTAATTGAAAAAAAGTTGGTGAGAATTTATTTATTACAAATAAATTCCCCCTTCCACTTTCCTGTAAGCTAAATGCAGCCCAAACATTTGCACAGAAGTATCCACACAGCTTTTCAAGATCAAAACTTCACTGGCCATTAGACAAAATCATGCACGTTAATTCAAGCCCACAGTGCAAATAACCAGGACAAAGACCTCTTTCTGTGTCCTTACCAGTGAAGGCTGGAACCGGTGCCTAGCCAAACCCACTTAGTAGACACAGCTGCTGCTCAGGGTGCTCCATCCGTCTCACTCTCATTGCTGAGGAGGAGACTGGGAAAGGAAATACCCCTCTCCCTCTTGTTTCCACATTTGATACACTGGTGACAGCAAGATTGCTAAGAATCCTTTCCCGTCACACCACTGGAGCTGAGTGCCTACAAGGAAGCAGTACAGAGAGCTCACTGCACTAAAGAGTGCATCTACTGAACAAGCAGCCAGAGGCAAAGGAAGAAAAGAGCACAAAAAGCCAGAGGAAAGCAGCAAAGACCTGAGCCTGCACAAAGGCATCTTCTTTGGGCTCATCAGCTGGAGCCATCTTTCACCTACAAAAGCAACTCTGCAGGCATTATTGCAGCCTGTAAGTTTTAACTTTCTCTGCAATTCTTTCGATTACAAAGAGGGGCTCAAGCTACAGGGGTGAGGAGGCTCAGTGAAAGAAAGCACTCGTTTGCATCAACTCAGCCCATTCAGGGCTCAGTCTTCTCTGAGTTTTAGAAGCAGCTGCTCTTCAAAAAGCCTGGCTTCCATGAAATACCATAGCAGGCCCAAAGGTACTGTTGCTCCATCAACAATCTTGCTTGTGCAAGATTCAGTTTGGACCTAAGTTTATCTGTATACATATACATACATATACACATACATATATATAAACATATATGTATGTGAATATGTATATATATATATAATTTAACCGAGCAACACTCCATTTAAATACTGAAATCCTTTTATAGCTAGCCCAAAAAAGTAAATGCACTCTGCTTCAGTACAGAAGTGCCATACTCTCTGCCCCATGCCACCTGGGATTCGAAGCAGCTGGCTCCAGGACAGTGATTAATGCTTTCCTCTGTAATTTGTCTTGACTTTTTCCCCAAGCTATGCAGGTCCAGCAGAGGGGGATGATGGAGAGGAAGAGGGCTGGCAAGTATTGCAGTTGTTTCATCTAAACCAAGTGCCTCTTTGACCTACTTTGTATGTACGGTAAATAACTGGAAACAATGTTGATGCTTCCTCCGTGCGGCACATACTGTTCAAGCGCAATCTCAATGCAGACAGAGACCTCAGGTAGCACTGCTGAGTTTGCAGCCTTTCTTCAGGAACGGGCTTCAAACAGGTACTGCTGCACAGTGCAGCTCTCACAGCTGCCGAGGGAAGCCTTCATCGCCTCTTTTCAGCATATCCTACTGCTGGAAAGCTGGACAGCCCTGTGGTAAGCTCTCAGCCTGCTCCAGCTGGCTAGTTCTGCACTTAAAACAGGTTGCTTTGCAGCCAGGGACATGTTGCCAGAGGATCCACAGAGCATCACAATAAATCTCCACCTTCTGCTTCCAGTGGGCAGCGGGTTTTTTGACTTTGCCTTTTCTAATATATGAAATCCAACTATGGCACAGGGATTTATTTAAAAAGGTAATACCACACAAAACTGCTGCACATACAGTCTCTTGAGGAAGAGTTGGAAGAACTAACATGTTGTAAGTACCATAGTAACATGAAGACATATTTTACAATCCATGTAATACAGAAGTCATAATCTTAGCCTCTATTTCCTGCTAATTGCAATCAAAACTGCTCTACGATGAAAACTAGATATACCTGCTAACAAATGTGTGTGCTAACACACATGGCAGGCCCCCCAGACTTCTGAAGAAACAAAGCTTGGCCTTTTACACACATGTAGACAAACAGGTGTCTCTACTGCCAGGAAATTACGAACAGAAAATTAGAAGCACAGAAACTAAAGGCTTAAAGAACTAGTAACACAGATTCACATTAGCAAATTGTATCTAAGGATGCAAACTTATTTAGGGTGAGAACAAGATTGGCATTATATTGGCATTACTGGATTTTAGCTGGTGCTTAATCTGTATATCTAATTCTCCACATAAAGCTTGACTTTGTGCTAAATAAGAAATGCCTTTACACACCACCAGAAGACTCCGTCCATTCTACAAAAAGTGAACATCCATTTATTTCATCTAAAGGTCAAAAGTGAAATGCCTTTGGGAGATCCCATGCAACCTTAAAATAAAAGTCGCATTCCTAAATTCCAAACTATCTTGAATGCAACAATGTCATTATTATTCCTTTGAAAATGTAAAACAATTACTCATTTATATTAAAAGCAAAACTCCTTAAAAGAAAATATCCTAAAAAACAGTGAAAGCCAACAGTGAAATTTTAAATCTTGCTGTTCAAAAAGCACAACTTATTTTCCTTGCAGTTTTATGCATTATGGAAGTCATGACACCCACAAACACTTAAAAGACATGTGATGCAATTCTAATATTTGTTCACTTTGAATTACAAGACAGCAGTTCTTATTCAAACACCACCAGCAGCCAAAGCAGCCATCCCCATCAGTCCTCAGATTATTCATCAATATTTGCTGATCATAGTTAGCAAAATACAAACACAGAACTCCAGAACTTTTGACTGTTAGGTTTCTTCTGGATTCTTTCTTCATTTCTTAGTCTTAACTCAGATCTAAGACCTATTAATGTTTAAGATTTAACCTAAAGCTCACTGAACCCATGGGGACCTTACTTGCCTTCATACGCTTTGAAATTGCTGCATGTACAAGCTATAAAACACCTGCTATAACTTTACACTCAACCCTCATATTTTCCCCTTCTACTGTATTTACACTATTAGAAGACTGAGAATTACATATTTCTTTTTGTCCTGAGGGCTGTACAAGATTACATCACACTGCTTATACAGCTTCACATTGTCAAAGTACTTTATTCAGGAGAAGCATACAAAGATCTTTTTGGATAACCAAGACATTTTGTTATGAGTTAAGTACAGATAGTTGGGAGGAAGAAAAAAAAATACACTCTGTTTTTAATACATCTGTAATGCATGCCAGCTTTGCAATTAGTTCTGAGGTGCTCATTGTTATCCAGTAAATAGCAGGGGCTATGTACAACCAACAAGACATGAATGGCACCATGTTTAGAAGTACATGACTTGTCATAATGCCAACACTGACTTTCTGAGAGATATTATCTAATTAGAAACATGCTTAAGGGAACTTTAAGGATTATATATTAGGTAGTAACACATAATATTCTATTACCACCGATAATTCAAAATGGGTTACAAAAACCTGCATCTGCCTATATAAAGCCTAAAAATAACAGTGTTGCAGCTCTACTGTTATTCAGCTGAATTCAGAGATCTTATCATTCTCTAGTTGTTCCCACAAAGCTCTTAGCTAGTTTTAAAAGCTTCATATTCATGAGATGCAAAGCAGGTTCACAAGGAGGTCCTGCAGCATCTGACCTTTCCCTGCTCTCATGGCAGTGTTAAGCACCGGACAGGACAGCTATAAAAACAACACAGAAGCTGTTGAACCAAAGACTGACTGAACAATTTCCAGGGAAAAAGAAACACAATTATTCCATCAGTTCTTTCCATGTTTTCAGGCATACGAGTTGTATCTGGCAACAGTTCAATAGAAAGACAGGAACACCAAAAGAGGAGCACAGACAAAGCACTGATGTTGCAATGGATACATCAAACAGATTAAGCAGCTTGTAAACTGGGAACTGTTTGCTCATCAGCAGTTAAAAGACAAAATAGTCAAGTACTTGCCATGTTAATATGAAAACCTTTGGTTTACTGCATTCACTTTTTTTTTTCTTTTCTTATTAGAGGCAAATCTAGTAGTGCTGGCAATATATGTAAGTTCAATTGGCTTGACATGAATAGTGAAGGGCAAGACTGAAATGATAGTCAAACACACAGGAAATGGACTATAAGGACAGAAGAGTGAGGAAAAAAAGGATGACAAACAGATAACAAAAGGAAAATAACCAATACAGCCAGGGCAAAGAAGTTGGGCTGAGAGACAGAGAAGAAACATGTAAATCAGAGTGTAGGTTCCTTACTGTAGTGAAATAATAGTCTGGATGAGATATGTCAAAAGCAATCCATATTTTGCCACTACTTTCCATAACTAGGATGACTTTGAGACAGGATTTCAAATACCTTTCAAATACCTGCACCTTCCTAACCCCAGAGAAAGTGATGGCATAACTGAGAGCAGCAGAGAACCAAGACCTTGTCACAAATCTCTGTGGTAGAACTATGCTTCACAACCTTACTTTCCTGAAAGAGTCAAAATGGAAACATAATGACATTTTTCTCTTTGTTCAATTCTCTTTCTTCTTTTTATTATTTTTGAAGGTTTTAGATATTCAATCTTCTCATTCCAAGGTAAAGCAAGTCAGAAAATGCAAATTTAAAGTCTTCTGGGAAAGCTCCACATAAGCCCTCCCTTGAGCAGAGGGTTACTGTCTTCCAAGAAGCTCAATAGCATTCCTTGCACAGGCTAAACTCATTCAGTTATTATTGGTCTGGGGCCACCCAAGTTCTCCATGACAGCCTGCTCTATCCAAGCTGGCACCACCATATCTCCCTTGCACTTCTGCTGTCTAGCAAGCCAGAGCAAGGAACCGTCTGGCTGAAAATACATTTCTCTCTGAAAAAAAGTAACAAGCTGTAAGGAGAGCATGGCCATCCCTGTCAGTGCCACCCCACTTAAATCCATTTAAAGAGAATATGGGGTCTCAGCATTAGACTCTGCTACCTCTCTAAGGCTCTCTGCATGATTACTGCTTTGTCGCTGCAGATACCAGAAGATGCACAGAGACCTGAGGAAGAGAACTGCAAAGACTTTTCCTGGTTAAGGAAGTTGTGTCCTGGAAGTGGTGTCCTGGAGGATGAGATTTGGTCCCTGCCTCTACCACGAAATCCCTTGAACACACTGCAAAAATCATTTCCACGCTTTTTACAGGCAGCCACTCATCACACATTCTTCATTTTCTATGTGTTTGGTCTAGGGTCTTTTCTCAGACCAAAGATCTTGAAGACCTGGTTTCAGCTGAAGTCACTGTGGTAAAAGCATAACCAACCAGACTATAAAATGCTAACTAGGAGGTACTTCTAACATTTCCTATCCATCCTCTCTCAAATCGTCAATAAATAACTATGAAATCTCTAGGAAATATCTATTAGCACTACTTTGGCTCATGCAAAGAGAATGGGATGAAACAACTGCCAGCAGCCACACACTGCCTCCTTAAACACGAGTAGGTTTCAAGAAATCAGTGCACACTTTGTTGGAGCATTCAGCTATGATTGTGATAAAAGCCAACTGAAGCTCTTAAGAACCTGAAGATGGTTATGCTGTCTTTATCGGGTGATTTGATTATCAGATCTTAAAAAAGAAACAAGTCCAAAAACTGAAGAGTAAAGCAAAAAAAAAAAAAAAAACCTTGCATCTTCACTCATTCAGTGAGCACAATCTGTTTTGTGCATTGAATAAGATGGGGTCCTGGTAAATAAATCAAGCAATTAAAGGCTAGCATGATGCGAAAGGGCCTGTGTTTAGGTTGCACAGAGCTTTCCTAGCTTTTTGGAGCTCAACTGCAAAAACAGAATATTCTTTAAGGATTTGCTCTGTAGGAAGACGTATTAACATTATGTTAACATTCAGGCAGCAGTAAAGGGGAAATACGTTTGGCTGTACATCATGCAAACATATTTAACAGCCACTGCTGCTCCAGACTCAAAGACACAGGAGCGGGAGCATGGCTGCAGTTTCAGGAAGCCAGCGGCTGCCAGAAGGTTGGCCCCAGGCATCCTCCACCCCTCCTCAAGGCCAGCTGAGGCGTGGTGTGAAACCACACCTGGAAGCTGTGGTTCGCACAGCTCCTGGCACACCGACCAAGGCCCCGCCACCGCTCAGGGCTGCGGTCTGGCCCCGCTCCCGTGCTGGCCTCCATGTTGCGGCCAGCCTGTCTGACTGGGCTCCTGCTTACAGCAAAGTGAACACTTGGGCACGGGGAAAGGAGAGGAAGCATCTCTTTCGCAGCGGGATGCTGCCACTTTAGGACCAGCCAGCAAAGTTCCCGCAACCTACTCCCCTGTCCTCTCCACCCCTAATTAATCACAGAGAAATTACAGCAGAGATCCCACTTCTTGACTGCCAGTATGCTGCCAGCGTGGCCAGCCTATTCTCCCAATCCTACTGTGAGAGCAAACAGCAGTCATTTTCCTTGTACTTCCATCTCTATTTCTGTATTTCAGCATCTGAGCACAGAAAAAAATATTCTATAATGACACTTGAGTGATTTAGTCTTTGTAAGTATATTTAACACAGGTGAAGCTATTTAGGTGGCCACCAGAAACTGCAAGTAGTGAGGAGAATGAAGAACAGAAGCTGTCCGCTATACTTCCTAGAATAGATAGACACAACTTTCTAAATAAAAAATACATAGGGGCTCCTAGATTTGGGGGTGACGTACAGCTTCATGCCTTTTATTCTCTAGCTCGACATTTATCTCGCAATTCCTGTGCCCTGCAGTCTGCATTATTTTCAATGCTGTGATACATATCCTGTCATGTCAACTACTGGGATGTTCACCAAGCATCACCAAGAGACAAAGTACTCTAGTACACAGATGTGCCTATTTTGGAAACAGTTGGATCACTTTTCCCTACGAGGTCAGGGCTTTGGGACCAAAAGAATAGCTCTACTGTTTGCTATCCAGCTGAGAACAGACTAGGTTCCCTCTTGTCTAACTCTGTAAATGTAATCATAAAGAATTAAATCACTCCTCCTTTACTTTCAGTCAGCACCACTCAAGAGGAGAGCAGGTAGCATGCTTTCAAATTACTTTATTTTTTTATTACACTAAAATTTTTATAGGTATTTATGACAATCCAAAGATTATCATTTGTTGGCAAGCCTTTTCTTTATTAATTTCCTTCATTTCCCTTTCTTTGACTGGAAAGGAATTTTATGTCAAAGAAACTTAAAAATATAAAAGAAATACGAATGAGATTGTCAACTTCCAAAAGATTTTTTTATACTAAACTTATCTTAAGGATTATAAATCTTACCTTTTCTTTTTTTTTCCTCAGACAAATCAAATTGGTAGGCATCATAAGACATGTGGATTTAAAGCTATTCTGTCCGGTTACTTTTATTTTCTTCCACTACACTGGATATCAAAATTCAAATCCATTGCTTTTACTCATCCAAATAATTTTGTGAATACTTGCCTTTTCTCATAGGAGGGAAAAAAAAAAAAGACTTTTCTATTTTAAGGTTTTGAGCAGAATCAATTCAGTTATGAACAATTTCTCTCTCAAAGAGGGTCATGAAAAAGTAGACAAAATAAAGCTTGAGATGGAAATCCCCAGCTAATCTGGTGCACTATCCTGAACTCTCTGACACAATTCCCTTTGATCATGTCTTTTTTTCCCATTCTTACATTTAGCCTCTTTAAATAAAGTTTTTGGGGTTGCCAATAAAACATGTGGTTGCCATAAAAACACCCAAGAACAGTAAAGGCCAATACAGCAAAATGTTAGACAACGCAAAGTTACATGGTAAGTGATGAGTATGAGCTGCCACCGTTTGGGACATGCATGTGACTTCTATTCCTGAAGGTGGTACTGAAAATTAATTTTCAAGGTTGATCAAATTAGTTTTTATTATACATTTTCAGGCTTTGTATAATCGCTAGCACAACAGACTTATATCTAGTTTCGAATATCATGAAGTTCTACTACCCTTTCTTCACTTGGGGGAGAATGAGATACAGAGAAGCTAAAAATGCTCCGTAGGACTGCAGAAGCTGTTTGTGGCAGAATAGGCAGAATAGACTCCTGTTTGCGAGCATGAAGCCAGCCACATGCACCTGTGGCTGTACTGGATGCTGGCTGCATCCTTAGATTGCACAGTGTGAAAGTTCACAATTTAACCTAAAAGAATATTAAAAAGTATATTTTATTTTTACCACAGAGTCAGAATCTAGGCTATGCTGAGTTTATTGTCAAGGGAACAGAAATTCATTGGAGCTTGTAATTCTTCCTTGATTATCCATCTAGATCCATAGTCCTGACTTAGATGAGAGAAGTTCTTGCAGGTTTTAAAGGCATTGGGAGAGGATCCAGGGTGGGGATCACACTTTTCCTAAAGAAAAATAAGAGGGGATGAGTGCAGAAAAACAGAAGAAGTACCTGAAACAGATACTTGATTAACAAAATAAGGTTTTATTACATTACGCATAGCACACCTGTTAGTCTGAAAAGGATTTAGCAGTACTAGATATGTTTGCTTGAAATTAAGTATAAAATACTTTTGAATACTACACCAAATATTGAGGGGGGTCTATTAAGAGATGCTTCTGTTAATAGGCACCAATAATATATGACTAGAATAGAAAAAAATAAAAATAAAAACTGAAAGAGAAAAAGCAGCAGTATCATTGTTTTGTAAACAAAAAGGGAAGATTTCAGAAACAGGGATGTGCACAAGTACTTCACTCAATCGTACAAATAAAGGAGATGCTTCTGGTGAAAACAATCTTAGTCAAGAAACTTCATATGGCAATATATAGACATGATTGCATATGTAGAACAGGACTGAGAATAATACAGACTGCAGGAACTGTGCCTGGCTGATACTGCAGGTTCCAAAATGAAGTTGTTTACTCAAAACTATTTATAACTGTAGAAAGAATTCCAATAAATAAAAGTACAGTGCAAATACTTTTATCATTATCCTAACAATTATTTTACTGCCTATTCTGAGAATAATACATAATGTAAACTTCTTTTCAATTTTTTCCTCAGAATTTTCTTTTCCAGTATTTCTAAAAAAGGCCTGGAAAAAAAAAAAAAAAAAAAAAAAAAAAAAAAAAAAACCAAAAACAGAAAAACTAAAGTTATCTTTTATTCTGAAACATTTAAGGGATTTTTTCCCCTTTATGGGTTTCAGTTAACCACTTATTCTTATTCCCACTTCTGTGAAGACAACTCTGGACTAAAACATCCTCCCCAGTAGTCTGTCTCCTTTATACTGTTTACTTAACACTGGGAAATATTAAAACAAAACCTATAGAAAACCAGTTCCCTTGTATTCTGTCAATAACGTTTTGGAAGCTGTCTCTATATTAATGTGCCTTTATCATATAAAAAAATTCTCTCTTTGATCACTCAGCTTAAAGCCTCAGTAGGTGTTTTTCTACTACTAAATACTTTGATCACTACCTGGATAGCTTCTCAGCTGTCAAGACATCCAGAGGTTTTTAATGGCTTCCTGACATTAGACCACAGCACACATTTTCAGCTGCTATATTTTAATTGACTCATTTTTAGGAAGCTATCAGACTATAGCTACTAAGTTCCAACATCTAAATAAACATGTATGAAAAAAATAAAAATGGTTACAGACATGACACTTTCAGTCTACAGAACAGGGCAATGCCATCTGTAAGGGAAGAAAGCAGTAAAGACAATCCCACCAGCCTCTTTTTTTTTTTTTTTTTTTTTTTTTTGCTTGGCAAATCTCCTAATACCAAGTAACCCTCAAAAAACTGAGATGATGAAACTCCTTTTCACTCTAGTGACAGAGAATTTAGACTGCTAACTCTGCACATAATAATTCTTAAGTAACAGACCTCATTCCTCATGTCATAAACAAATTGCTAGAACACCCTATGAGCAAAAAAAGACACACAAATCATACTGACTTTTTGCGGCATGCTCTCTCCACTTTCTCATCGCTTATAGACTTGGAAGTGGATGCCAAGCAATGAGAGCAAGGATATTTTTCTCATCACCTACAGCCATCAGCAGGAGAGCTCAATCCCTAGCACAAGTGTGACCAGTGCATGTGCCCCTGCAGACCAAACCTTTGCAGCCCTGGCAGACACTGTGCGATTGCTGCTGCTCGTCCTCTCGCTCACGGGAAGCAGATGTGGCCATGAAGTTCCCAGCTTCGGACTGGCAACAGCCCACTGGCATATCTGTGCTCTTCTGTCTCTCCCGTGGGGTGAAGGGCAGCAGCTGTTGCCACTGAGGCAGGAGCACATCTCTGCTGGCTAGCTCAAGCCCAGCTGTGCTCCTGCTTCAACACACAGGTGCCAGCAGCCAGCTCAAGGGAAACGGTGCTGGTTCATCTCCAAGGCTTTACATGAAGGAGGAAACAGCTGGGGAAGAAAAAGCTGGTGATGCTTCCAGTCTGATCTACAACACACCATGGGAAAGCAGGTGTAAAGCGAAGACCGAAACACCAGCCATCCCACTGGGAGCACAGCATGCATTGGGGGACATCTCACCATGGAGGTTGGTCTTACCCAGCCAATACTTTGAGAAATACATGTATTCCTCTGCCTCGCTTGCATTGCAGCATTTCACCACAATGGGCAAAGTATCTTGACTGTTTTACGACCCGTTCCCTTCTTGCCTCCCCAAATGCACACACACCAAAATCCAGTCCAAAGAAACTTATGGAGACCTTTGTAAGATCAGGCTTTTCCATGACAGACCCAGTTCTACACTTAAGAAAAGGGTCATGAGGTAATTCCATCAGCCAGACAAATTTTCAAGTATAAAAAGCACTATTTTGAAATACCAAACCCAGTCAAGTAAGTGAGCAGACAACCATTCGACCAGTTATCTCACTTGACATGGGGTTATCAGAAGGAAGCATACAGAGCTGGCCACCACCAATGACAATTATGAAATTGGTTAATTACGAAGATCCATCATAAATCTGCCTGTAGCATCGAGTGATTCAGATTTTAAAAATGCTTTCTTGGCAGTTTCCATGTAATACAATAAATCTAAGAACAGGAATTCTGCACTCGACACTTTCTAACACAGTAAATAATAATGACGAGAAACAGATTACTTTATACCCAATATTATAAATTCATTTTAAACTAGTGTTGTTGTACCCAAGCTCTACATTTGAAGTAAAGTTCTGGAACTTCATTAGTTGTTTTCAGGTACAGAAAAACTCATATAAGATGCTCATACTTTAAATACATCACAACATACACTTCAGCAATGTTTCATCCAATAACATATGAAACTTCACTGAGAACTCATCCTCTGTTTTTATGACTGATTTAATATGACTTACGTATCTTTAGATTTAGAACTGTGAAATAATTTTCTAGGCAGCTGAACCACATTTATCAGCAATTGAAAGGCATTATCAGAAACAATATAAGACATGACATAACCACATATGCACATTCCCATATCAATCAATTTCCTACATCTCATTTGGAGAATATACATACACTCTGTGCCATATGCAAGCCCGTTCCATATAATTACACATTAGCATTGCCATGACAGAAAGCATCTGAGCAAGCAGAGAGGGAAATCCAGAACTTTTCACATTTTCCTCATGAAATGTTTAGACTTTAATCTACAATAATGTATGCAGATTAGAAAGACAAAGAATTGTTTGTGGGCCTGATGGTACAGGGTGACAGCCTAGCTAAACTCTTCCTCATTTTTGACATACACAGTTTCCTAGCTTTACCCTACCAGCATCATCTTCTTTGGCCTCCTTTGTGATCTAGGAGAATATTTTCCATGTCCTTAGCAACTTCAGTTACTCTAAAAATAAATTCAATGGAAGCTGAAATCATTGTCAATCTGCAGATTACTCTGCACCTGACAGGACTAAGGCCACTGAGCTAGCATCACTGCCAGGTCAGCAACTGTCTGGGGCACATCTCATGGGCTGCCACCTTGAGCTTTTCTATGCTTATGACACTTCCAGTTTATTCCAGATCATCAGCACTTTCCCAGCCAGACACCATTCCTGGAAAATGCATCGAAGTCAGCACCAGTGTTTGTCTGACCAGTGTGAATCACAGAACATTTTCAAAGGCATGTCCCCAGCAAGATGGATGTGTTTTTCTGCATGATTTGAACTATTATTTTGGCATTCCCAAGGGCATGAGCTGAGACATTTTTTAACCCAAAGATGTTAGGCATCGGTACAACATTTGATATATCACCAAGGTCCATAATGGGAAGTAAGTTTTAAAATAGCAATAGAAAGTCAGTAAAATTATGTCACATAGGAATTAACGTCATCAGAACCCATGTCTGAGTCTTCCCCCACTGGGACTTGCCAGGAATGGCCATAAGAAGAACCTTGTCCAACCTTGTCCAAACTGGGACAGCCAGCTGGGGGTCCTTGCAACTGGGCAGGGGCAGGAGTTTGCTTCCACAGTTGATCTGCAGATGATCAAAACATAAAGTCCATGGCTCCTGCATTTAGTCCTTTCCCTCTTCCTGATTTTTTTTATTCCAGTTTTTGACAATCTCTTCTAATTCCTGCCTTCTGGGATGTTTCTTGCCCTGGTTTCTACTCTGGCCCCTTGGCATCAGTCATGGAGCCTTGACTCCTTACAACCACTGCATCATTTTAACACAGGATAAGAACATAAACTTCCTAGGATAACATTAAGCCTTTTATTTGCTTCTTACTTTCATTTACACCTCTTGCTATTCCCAAGTTTTCTCTAAGTATTTCCATGTCCATTCCAAAATAACAAGCAATTCCAGCTAATAACAAGTACACAGTTAGTAGACTTGTGATAAAAAGGACGGTAGTTTCCATAAATATATATATATATATATATATTTATATATATATATTTTACTCAAGCAATATTATGAGCATTTACATAGTTTTAGTCTTCATTGCCTGTTCTTGCAAACTGTTAAAAACACGTTTGAATATTTACAGCTAAACCATCTTCTGAGTCTGGGCCTTGAATACAGCTTGCACATGCATCTGGGCTTTATGGCAGCCAGAATTTATCCTTTTTTATTCTACTAGCAGATAACTGACTTGCCATTGCCATAAAAGGGACAGAGCTTCAAGCACAATATGAAAATTCCTGGAATGTTTGAGTCAACCTCACTTAGCTGATTTTTCCCTTAATATGTGCACTGTGAATACAAACCATTAATGTACTAATTTTTCTTCATACTTTTGTTCTAATTCTTTAGGGCCCCAAAAGTCCATGCCAGCATATTTTTTCAGCCTTATTTGGGTTTCATTACAATCTTAGAATTTGTTTCAATGCTTTTAGGCTATCAAATATTTCAACAGAAGTCTTCAGTAGACTAGAAGTTTTCTTCACTAGATAAACAAGACTAGTAAGACCAAAAGACCTAGAATACCCAGTCAGAACATAGCTATCCAGTGAAAATGGGCTAATTTGTTTTATCCCTTAGTTACAAGTGAAACATTGCCTGAAGAGAGATGTGACACGAAAAAAAAAAAAAAAAAGCCGTTCTTATCCTGGCATCTGTTTTCTAAATTAGGGACTCCAGAGATTATCTATCAAAATACTACTGCTAATAAAACAACACACACACAATTTTCCTCTAAGTTTGTGATTATTTGAATGAAAACTTACATACTTCACTGTGAATTTCCATGTGAATATTTGTAGAAATAATCTTCACAAAAAAAAAACACATCAACTACACTGATGAATTAGAACACATCCATCATCCATCCTCTAAACTAGAACTCAAAGGAAAGGCAACATCATCAAATACAAGAAGACATACACAAGAGCAGAGCACGTTGGCTAGAAGGACAGGTGTCCCTGCTGGTGAAATCACAGACCCTTCATGTGGTCAAAGAGATCATGAACTCCACAGCAGGTGAGAAGGAACAGGGCAGAGAAAAGGCGTGTTTTTTATAGGTGGTAGAGGAGATGAAATGTTAGCCACCACAGGTCATTTTCTTCTAGCAGGTGCAGGGGAATACCACTGGACTTCTGGCAGCTTTCAAAGAAGCTCAACATCCAGAACTAATTTGTGGTTTTCATCATATCTCAGTTCAGACATGAAGTACAGAGTCTATAAATCCAGGCTTTTTAGCACATTGCTTCTGTTACTACTTTAACAGCTACACAAAGTTCTCCACTGGGGTGACAAAATCTTACTTAAAAACCTATTTTTGCTTCCCAGTTGTAGAGACTGAAATTAATTTTGGTATTTTTATAACTTTTATCATTTATTCCACCAGCTCCTTCTCAGCTTGAAAACCTTCATCTCAAAATGTTGTATCTGTCACGGTTACTAGCAGATGAAAGCCACAAAAAAGATGAAAGAAAATGAATGATTACTTTGCAATTTGTTTACCCCACACACTTGACAGCACTTTGTGTTTTGTGTGCTGCATTGTTCTGCTAGTGATGCACACCCTTCCTTAGACCCTGTAAGGGGCTGTTTGCCAGCAACAGGAGCAGTGAAGGTAAAGGCAGCAGGAGTGTGCACAGACAGAAAAGGCAGAGGAAAGGAGGGGAACAGAGGATGTTTAGTAGATCTCTTGGATCCACCCAAAAACCCCAACCTACATAATATTCCATAAAACAAACGGAATAACTGTGTTAAAAACACAGCTACACTTTCTATGAATTAGATTGGCACAACGTCAGAAAATCTTATGCCATTTATTTCAGAAAATGTGTGTGGCTACAAGAAGGCATTTTAAAAAGAAGAAAATCCATCATCTTCACATTTTCTTCTGGCTTTTCTCTTTTCATCTTTGGCCATGCCTTTTCTGTCATATTACACCCTCCAGGAAAAAAAAAAAAAAAAAAGAGAGAGAGAGAGCTTTTTTTGTGGGTTGTGAGGCCAGGCTGACTCATCTCCAATCCCAGGGGATTCCCAGGCTCCCACAGCACCTGCTGCCTGCTGCAACACAGCAACACCTTGGACCAGCGATGCACTAATGTTACTGAAACTCTGCCGCACAGGTATACAGGCAGCACCACAATTATTGTCTGAACCGAGACTTTGTCAGTACAAAGCTTCATATCCTTAAAACTTGGCAAATCCAAGGTGAGGAGGAGTATTTCCTACAATCACCACACATTCAACTAAGCTATAAAGAGTTAATACAACCTTAAGGCTTCCTGTGTTTTTTGCCTGGGTTGGAAATACGATGGAGGTAAGCACAATGGGATGCAGGCTGCAAGAGGTTTCCAAAGAAACACCCAGGTGAGATACTTGATCAACTAAAGCAGTAAGAACCGAATCTAAAGCAGAATAGAGTATCCAGAAGTACAAGGAACTGGAAGCAAAGGTGCTCTTAAAAACACACTTTTTTTTCTTCTTTAGAATATTTACCCAGGTTCTGCCTTCCTCTAAGAGAATATGCCAAAGATAAATGGAGGTTAAACAGTCATCTTTTCAGCCTCAGAAATACTTACTTAATCCTAATTAGTTGTATACATGTATTTTTCTCAATACTAAGTAGAAACATTAAGCTGAAATAGACACATTTTTTTCTGATTAAATCTTTTGATTATTCTTTATCTGTTTATACATGTCAGAGAGTAACGGCAAACCATGTTTTTTTTTTTTTTTTTTTTTTTTTTTGTATTTTCTACTTATATTATTTATAAAGTACACATTTGCCTTTCTCTTTACTGCAAGCCACTGCAGATTAGAATGGCACAATGACAGTAACCGATATATGTCAACAATGTTTTAATTTGTTCTGTATTTTATGTCCACATTGTCCAAGATACTGCTATATAAAGACTCTTGGAGGGCTAATGCCACATACTTTTCTGATGTATTAAATTACCAAGAATAATCCCAGCCGGCCACAACCCTGAGAAGTCAAAATTTATCTTCCCACAAACATCGTTAAATTGTAGCAGTGCTTCATATATTCAACTGCTCCCTATCTACACTGGTTGCTATTTCAGTCAGGTTATAGCCCATGCCCAAATTTCTCCCTTTGGCCATATTTTGCAAGGTGTCAAACGCCTTTGTAATACCAACGGAAATTCTGGGAAGGGAGCACTATGTAACTTTTAAACACTGATGAAGTAAGTCAATTTATTCTCATGTTGAGGTTGTTGAATCGTGTTTAGTCTAGTTCTATAAAAAGAACAATATTCACAAGCCTATCCCTAGAGATGGTTTCTGACGTTTTTAAACAATTGTCTTAGCTGCCTAAAGCAGCTATCCTACATTTCTCTACGTGATCATGGCAACTGACAGCATATACAACCAGCATAACCTCAGACCCCATACAACACAACTATATATCCCAGGACTACAAACGCTAAGCAGATGAGCTGCGATGAAATACTGCAGTAGTTCTGAAGACACTGAACACACCCGAGCGCCCAGAAGTGAGAACTGTGCTACTTGGGATGACGGTTCAGAAATGCACTTGCGTCTGCTGATGCTGTACAGCTGGCTGCGGGAAGGGGCTGACGAAGATGAGTCAGGATTGCTCGGGGAAGGAGGCTGGCTGAGATCTCCGTCACTGGTGTGCTCAGCTGGTGGTGCTCGAACACAGCCGGCAGCAACCCCTTATGTGCTCCTGAAGCAACCTGCCTCTCCAGACCCTCTACCACACTCTCCCTTCCCAAAACCACTGCTCACAATCAGGCGCTAGCTCAGCTCTGAGGCCACAATCCCTCTCCTACATGCAAGTAGCCAACCTCAAATACCTGAGGGATGCAGAACTGGGTTACTCTTGCTCTGACATAGGGTTGGAGGAGCAGCCACCACTACGCCCTTCTCATGCAACAGTGGTGTCCCTGGGGGAGCTGGGCAACCCATCTCAATTCCCCTTCTGCCCAGACGGATTCATCCACCTCTCCCACCTCCTGGGCAAGTACAGTTCCTGTAACAACAAGGCTACAGACCACACTAGCATCACATGGGAGAAGATGACATCTGAATCTCCCAGCTGGAAGGCCACATGCATGTCCATGCTCTCATCTCTCTCTGTAGTGCACCATCTACCACCCCCAGTCCCACACCCCTTCCTATCAGGCCACCTAGCTCCTACAGGAGCAAGGGAGAGAGCTGTCCTTCACACCTTCTTGTGTCCCACCATAGCCTGGCAGGGGGAATCGACCCTCATCTCCCATTTCTCAGGGATGCCTTCTAGCCTGGGAGGTGCTTAACTCTGCGGAAGACATTTGGGTCTCTCCTTCTGGCCACATCTTCTGAATTACAGTAACCACATCTCCATCCTGAACTCAAACTTGCCAAGGTTTGTTAGACGTGCTCTTAGTGTCAACAAGACAAGTCCTTGAGGTCATTTAGGGACAAGGATCTCAAATGGCCTCGAGGGAGAGGTGAGCTGAGTCTCTCAACACCAAAGACAGTCACAGTGATAGGCATGAAAGGCTGCAGAAGGCAGGTGGCCAACATAGCCTGATTTCACTAGTAAAAGCACACCCTGAACTGCTGTCAGTCATCCAGGCCTCTTTAGTCATTTCTTTTCTCTGCCCTTGGCTTACCTGCCTTTATCTCAATAAACTGTGTTTAACATAATCAGAACAGAAAAATCATTCAAACTAGTTGGGAGCAGGGGTTTTTTATTTGGTTGGTTGGTTGTGTTTTTATGATTTCAAAACAGGAGGGTGATGAGAGGAAGGTGTGAGGGTGACAGGGCAGAGCAGCCTCATCCCAGCCTCTGCCAGGACACACACACCAGGCAGGGCTCACCTGGGGACAGGGACCTCCTGGCCTCCCACCAGCACCCAGCCTGCTCGTGTCAAGGCTGATCTGCCCCACTACTTAAATGCAGCCAGGAGATCTTGCTCCATTTCGGAAAACACACAGAAGGCATCTGCAGTGGTGTGGAGAGGGTATCAAAACACGAAACCAGGATTTCCATGGCATTGTCATCCCTCAACCAAGCAGTACTAATGCTAGGAAGCAGACTTTCTCCAAAGGAAGCGGCAGCTTGAAGAGTGTCAGAAATGAGAGCCCCTGCAGAGATCCATCAAAACAAGTTTCTCCTGTAACTGCCTCACGGGAGCTCTCTCTCAGTCTGACCTGAAAACACAATAAACTGCTGCCCTGTCTTCTGCTCTGCTCCCTTTACAATTTGAAAATGAATCTCCTGAGTAAAACATGGAACAGTACAAAAGCCCGAATCAGCTATAATTAGTATTTCAATGACAATGGGTGAACATGAAATGCTTTGAGCTTCCAGTGTCACATGTGGGTGTACTTCGTAGTGCCATTTCACACCCTGGCAAGGTCCCCATGGGAGCTGCAAAGGAGTGGTCCCCTGTTGTGCACTAAGGCACGGGATCCTGACAGCAGCTGGCTCAAGGCTGGCGTTGCTGCATCAAATGCCGACATGAGAGGAGTCCTTCCAAATCTCCTTGTATGTATTTAATCATGAGTAAGTCAGTGATAAAAAGAGTTTTTTTACTGTTGGCCCTGTTACTCTGCAGAATCCCTGAGAGCAACACAGCACAAGCTGCTTCTGCTACATTTGCCCTTGCAGACATGACCTCGAGTTTCAGCTAGTCACTCCTGCACAACCACAAGGAGAACTATGAAGAAACATGTCTACTACATGGGACGGGTTGCACAGAGGGGCTGTGGAGTCCCCATCCTTGGAGGTGCTCAGAACCCCACAGGACACAGCCCTGAGCAGCCTGCTATAGGTGAGCCTGCTCTGGGCGGGGTTTGGATGAGTCGTTCTGCAAGGTGCCCCAGCCTCAGAGATTCTGTGATGAAGGCCACAGAACGACTAAGAGCATGACAAGACGGTGGCTGCACAAACATAACGATTTTTTCATCTAGATTATACAAGTTATTTCAGGGCAGGAAAGAACCAGCTGATTCCTTCAGCCTGTCACCCCCAGCGCTGCATGCAACCTCTCCTACCACACGGCCCTCTTTTAACACAACCGTTGCTCAAACATAAACAGAACAACCGAGCAGCAGGGACACATTTGGCCCAGGACAATGTGAGCATGGGGCCAGCCCCGCCAACCCTCAGAAAGCAGGAGAATGAGGCTCATGTATGTGACAGCCCCGCTCGGCCACCATTACCCGGGTGCACCAAGCCAGCTCTGGGCTCTCCGGAGAGAAGCAGGCCCCAGAGCCTTTGGGGATCTGCTGAGGGCAATGCTGGCAGAACGGCACGCAGCGAAAGGCCAGCCATGCATGGCTGAAAGTTCATCCATGGCAATAAAGCCTCAAGGAGCTCGGCTTCCGTGGCATGCTTGTGTTTCCTGGTGGCACCGAGCAATCAGGAGCAATCTGTAGCCAGCATAGCACAGAAAGGGTGGTTAATAGTGTGACAGCTCCGTAACGTAATTAACAGCTCCAGATTGCATTTAGGAGCCTTGATGTGAATACAGCAACTTATCCTGCACACACAGGACAACTTTAGAACAATTCAGGGTTGCTATGGAAGACTTGAAATTGTATAAGTAGTATTAAAGCTCAAATTTTCTTTTAATGTGCAGGTCTTTGTCACATAGCTGTCTGTCTGTCACTGACGGCTGGGGTTTACCCAATGACTTCACTTAAACTGTGCAAGGTGGGAACATATTTCACAGAGAGACATTTATACCTCTAGGAACACCAAATTCAGAATTCAAACATGAATGATTTACCTCAAAAGATTTTAATTAATTAAATTTAATTATATCCTGAAAGGAAGACAGTTTAATGCCAAATGATGGGTGAATCATCCCAAAGGTGCATCACCAAGTGATTTACTGCCATCACTGCGAGCCTGATACTATCAGCCTAGGAGCAACAGATCAGACGTCAGAAGTTCAGTGCATTTCTGACTTCAGCTGATCCAAGGCATAGATACCATCCCCATGGTCACACAGAAAAAAGCAGTTCAATATAGAACTTGCTTTCTGCAGAAAACAAGTTTACAATGAGCCTCTCTGCTACTTCCTTCACTGCTTAAAATGCCAGATCTTACATTTACGGCAGGGAATGTGACAAACAACCCATCTGCCCGTGGCTACTGGTTTTCTGCACCCCTGGATTTCACTGCTATGGGGTCGAACTCCCCAAAAGCAAGAAACCAAAGACCATGAGAAGATGACTCAGTTCACGTTATCATGTCAACTCCCTTTGCTTAGGGGAGAGACGGTCCGAGGCACTGCAAAATACTTCAGGAGCGCTAGGAAACGGAGTCCTTTAACTTAAGGGCAGCGGGTAGCTAATATCACAGGGATAAAATTAGCTCCCTTAGCAAAACTTTCAGACTACTTGCATACTTTCGATTTTACATGTCTGCAGCTGAATCTCGCTCTGTCAGGAAAGGTGCCAGAACTGAACTTTAATCATTAACATCAGAATCATTCCTGGTCTCCGGCCGACTGCCCATCGCGGGGGTCAAAGGCAGCGAGCACGACTCCTTGAATCCAAGCAGCCAGACGCATTTTTTGTCGCTGTTTTTCCCTACAAAAGCTCACCTTTCCGTTTTGTTTTGTTTTGTTTATCACTCTCCGGGCGCCCGCGCTGCTTTAGGTCCCGGCTGCGCTCTCCATCCTCCCTCCCAACCCCGAGCCGTTCCCCGAGGAGCCGGGGGGCAGCGAGACCACGGCGGGGCCGTGCCCGGAGCTCGGACCCAAACCCAGACCCGGACCCGGACCCCGCGGCCATCCCGCGGCGCCCCGCGCTCGGTCCCGCTCCGCACCCGCGCAGGGCAGCGGCGGGGCAGCCGGGCATCCCCCCGGTCCCCCCACCTGGCCGCCGCGCCTGCCCACCCGCGGAGACCCCCCGCGCGATTCCGGGGGATCCCCGGTCCCTCGGGTCCCGTCCCCACAGCAAAGGGGGTCCGAGAGGGGCGCGGGGGCAGCCCCCTCGTACTCACCGCGGCGGCGACGGTGTCGAGCTCTGCGCTGAGCAGCAGCCCGAAGCCCAGCCACAGCCACATGCTGCCGCGCACCGTGCCGGCGGCTGGGCGTGGGGGCTCCGCGGGGCCGGCCCCACAGCCGTGCTTCTCCCCTCCGTGGCGGCCGCGGCTGCCTTCAGGGCGAGGGACTCGCCTCGCCGTAACCGATGGGCGGCGGCAGCCCCCTCTCCTCCCCCGGGCGGAGACCCTGGGAGCGCGCAACCTCGCCCGCTCCCCGCGGTTCCTCCTCCTCCTCCTCCTCCTCCTCCTTCTCCTCCTCCTCTGCCGGCCATGGGTGGGTGGGTGCGGGCGGCGGGGGGGTAGAGGCGTCGCTTCCTCATCCCATACCGTCGCGGCCGCCCGGGAGGTCGCGGAGAGGAGCGGAGCGGGGCAGGGGCCGGGCCGGGCCGGGCGGCTGCGAGCCCCCCCAGCAGCGCCTCGCCGAGCTCCGGAGGGTGCCAGGAGCGGGCTCGGCTCAGCTCGGCTCGCAGGGGACGGCCCGGCGACGAGAGGAAGCCGTGAGCGGAGCCCCCGGGCTGGGAATGAGCGAAGATGGACATCGCGCAGCTTCCCAGCGCGAGTGCTTTGGTTCGTCCGTAAGTAAATCCGCCCGGGGGGCTGCGGGGAACAACTTTTCCGAAGTCGCCTTGTCACCTTGAGCCGCGGAAGTCTATCACGTGCTTGTGTTTGTGCTCGCTTGCAACAACACTGAGCTTGTTCCCTTCTCCGTGCAGGGATCTGGGGATCGCGCTGGTCCTGCTGGAGGTGGTGCTGTCAGCCGCCAGAGTAGATGCTGGAAGGCCACCAAAACGCCATGCGAGGGTAAGGTGCACCTCAATTACCTTTTTTAAGAGCTATTCTACTGATATTTTAATCCCACTCTCTGCAGTTTTTACCCCTTATTTTTTATTACTTTACCCTCCTCGTAGATACCTGGTGTGGTTATGTCTTTACAGGGAGATGGCATAATGTCTTAAAAAGCAGGAAATATCAGGGCTTTTGCAGGAGGTATTGTGGCACGCAATTGTGGCTGCAGTTTGCCCTTCGGTCTGCATGGCTGGTTGTGCCAGGTGGGGTACTGGGGGAGTTTCTCCACATTGTGGCCAAGCACAAGCTGGCAGACAAGCCCCATAGCCCCACAGGAAGGGCAGTGAGTGAGGCCCCCAAGTGTCATGTATTATTTTTCTTTGCCATGATCTTTTGGTGGCGTCATCCTTCTGCTGAGTTGCGCGAAAGGAATGATGCTACCATGTGCTATTGAAACCAGAACAGGCTGATGACAATTAAAGCATTTTAGGTCCAGTAATGACATCATTGGGATCAGCTGACCTAAAACGGTGTCATTCGTGGTTTGCCTCTTCTTTTTCTGAAGGTGTGCTGCAGAGCGTGTAGTGTGATACCTGAGCTTTAGCCACAGCGTGGGATGATTTATTCTCCTTCGTGTTCTTGCTTGTAGACCGCAGGCTACAGAGTTAATGCAGAGGGATACCAAGGAGATATCTGAGCTACCTCCTCAAGTTAGTGCATGCAGTCTAGTCACGGTTCCTTGAATCTCCTTGAAAGTGATGTTTTCCCCAGAATTTCATGGAAGATTAAGTTGGCCTCCATGGATGTCTGGTTTCCCTGATGGGCAGTTCTATAGTGGCAGCTGCTTAGGAGATGAAACACTCCTGTGCATGTGAGTGAGGCAGTATGATCATCTTTCCATGAAGAATCAGAGCCACATTGCTACCAAAGTATTTATCCCATTTTCCCCCCAAGTGCCACTCTCTTCCCTCAGCCAGCACAGATCTTTCTATAGTCACGTGGCGAGCTAAACTGGAAAATTATTGGTTTAAACTAACCAGCCCCCAAAAAGAGAAGAGTGTGGAGAGCTAACTTTAGCCTTGCTCAGATCCCCACGTGCATTCATGGAAACTTGGGCTGTCACAGCCCTGGGAGACAGCAGCTGGGGGTGAGAGGCGGGCAGCTCGCTCCTCGCAGCAACAGCCCCCATCTGAATGTGTCTGCAAAGTGGCAAAGTAGACATGTGGGAAGAAGCAGCACCTGAGTACTTGCAGGTGGGCACTGGCAGTCATCATCAAAAATCGCTATGAATTATTATAGACAGATCTTAAAAATCATTGTTCTGCCTGTAATAAGACAAGCATAGCAGCTGAATTCAACAGCCAAGTGTGTGAACAGGTTCCAGTTGGTGGAGATAAGCGTTGCTGAATGAGTAAAATTATACATGGGAGGACACTGGAATGAGATGAAGGAGAAAGCCAGAAAGGAGGAAGAGAAAAAGAAGGGAACCCAGAACATCTGACTGGACACCATGTCTGGCAGACTGTTGTAGCTGCTACGGAGTGGATGTTTCTGAGCAAAGAAAGAAGTGAGAGGAAGAAAAAGAAAGAGGATGTTTAGAATATCAGAGGATCAGGGCAGAAGTAATGGTATCTTTGGCCAGAGGAGAGGACTCCAGCTTTGGGCTCAGAGAGCTAGGGAAGAGAAGTTCCTGGATGAAAATACTAAAGGAGACAGCCAAATGGAGTGGATCAGGCCCCAGTTATCTTTAGCAGTCTTTGGCATATGCTGGCTGGTGATGTTAAAGGCCTCAAATAAATTTGGAACCATTCTAAATTGTAGATATAAATGTTCATCTGGCTTAAATAAAATTAAGTTGTGTTAAATACCCGAAGTTTAGCCAAGTTCACAAATTTCTCACTGTTTCTCTCACTGCAAGTGTATTGCATCCAAAATACTTTTTTTTTTTTCTTTTCAGAGAGAATATACCTTCTACTGATGATGATTTTTTCCTGTCTTTCCCAAAGCGCACTTCTTTCTAAATAGCTTTTAAAAACATTTAATGACTTCATTGGTGCCCTCTTAGTATATTTTTTTAACTGCTCCTAATGAAAATCACTTTTTTAAAAAAGCTAAATGCTGGTGGGAGCAGTGGAATCATAGAAAAGAAGGGAATGAATGTCAGACTAAAGAAAGAAAGTCAAGAGAAAGTTAGAATAACATTTGGAAAAATAACTATGCATAACTGATCACAACTGATAGGTATTTAAAAAGAACAACATATATAGATGCATAGAAAAATGTATGGAGAAAAAATATAGAGTCAAAGTAGTGTACGGAATATGATCTTTTTTACTTCTGTGATATTGTAAAGGGATATATTCAGGGGGATGGCATCAAAGAGGGCAACAAGCCCTAAAAAGAGAGGATAAAGCCAACAGTGGTATGTACTTCTTTCTGCTGACTTTGTAGTAAAATGAGGTTGCTAACACAAGTTGATGCTCTAAGTTATGTGTCAGTGCACTACAGCTATCATATATCCAAGTTTTCCCAGATGTGTACCGTTTGTTTCCATCTGGAAACCTTTATCTGGTGGAAATAGGAGGACTTTTTTTGTTGACCCAGGATTTCCAGGCCAATAGAGGTTAGGGTGGATCAATCACTCAGCCCACCCTGCTGGCCATGTCCACTGGAAATGCATGCACCAAGATCACAGTGTGCAAAATATGATATTCCATGTGTACTTGCACAGGTGACATAGGAATGAGTAGTCAACTTGACTTATCAAATTCTTCTGCTACACTCTTTAGTGCATGCAGAGTACATCACTTCCTGCAAATATCGGACACCTTACCTGTGCACTACTTCAGAAACAGCTCTGTCTAGGAAATCTCCCTAAGAGAAATGTGGCAATCCCATTTTAGAACAATTTCATTTCACTGTTGCAATGGGGTAATTTGGGACAATTCCACTAGCTTGCAGTCATGGCTTTTTCATGTCTGTTTAGCTGAGTATACAATTTGGTTCATCTTTCAGTAACAGTGGTGTTTTATAAGAAAAATTGGACAGAATAATGTTATGTGGAAAAAAAAAGAAAAACATCATTTAGGGGAGCCTCCCAGTATATCTGATCACTTTATTCACTATTTCTTTGGACCCTGAAAGAATTATTGGGTAGTTTGGAGAGGACTCTTTCTGTGTTCAGCCACAAAGATGTGAAGAAGCAGCAACTCCATTAAAGAACTGTGAGGAGTCTTGAGTGAAATAGGTGGTTAGCAGGCAGCTGCAGTAGGCACAACCCCTCACTTCCACTGACACCGTCATGCCTTGATCTGGCAGTGGTGTCCCCATCATGATGAGTGTTACAGTGTGCATCATGCTCTAGATGGCTGCCCAAATGGGATTATTTTTTTCTTTACCAGAGCAAAGATTTCATCTGACAGCATCTTTACAATGTCAGACAAACACACTCTCTGCAAGTATTACATATATGGAAATAGTCTTGTTCTATAGCTATGAATTCCTTTCTTCTGGTCCTTTCTTTCTCATATGCTGTCTGCTCCACTCATCAGTAAGAGGATTTCCTTAAATGTTACACTCCCTTATTATTCCTCAAATACTTAGTGAAATTCTTTTTAGCTGTCATGCCTATGATACCAATGCTCAGCCTAATTTCTTATGAATTAATCATTCTTCCTAGGTAGATTTCTGCCATGTCTATATGTATTAAATCAGACCAATCTTTGTATACAGACGTATCTTGTAACACTGGTTAAAGTTACTCATGCAAGAACTGGATACGCCAGAAGCAATATACTTTGTCTCACTGCATTAACAATGGAAAGAGGTTCTTGTACATGCCCTTGTTCTGTAATCTCTCAGTGGAAAGCCATGTGTAGACTCTTGACTCACTTTTTCTTGTGAGTAGATAGGAGCACGCTCAAGGGATGGTAGCAATAATATATTCAGTGTAATTCTGTCTTTTACATTTATTAAATGACATAATATATACTCATGTTTTGCTGTATTTGGTAGAAGAGACAGAGTTTTGGCAGCTTCCCATATTTCTCAGAGGTTAAAATGTTGACACCGAGAGACAAGAATCCTGTCATGGTACATTAGCATGTAATGAAAGGATGTACTTATTTTGTCACCTTTATCTGAAAGCAGCTGCAGTGGTTACAAAAATTAAACATTGATTTTCCATGAACTTATAAAGTAGTATACCTGGCTTTTGTTGTGTAGTAATTGCACCACAGGAAGTCTTTATGCATTATGGCTTTACAGCTATATTTTTTTAATGTTGTAGAAAAAAAAAATAAAAATCTGTAAGCAGAATAGACTTACCCCAAATAAAAAACTGTTGTGGCTTATTCAGTTATGTCTATAAACTGACACTTGTTATAAACATCTTGATTGAGTAGTTTAGAACACAGGTTGTTTGAGTGGATCTTTTTCTTTTTTCATGAGTGAGTTTCTTGCCTGAAACTACAGTATTTTTTTATCAGTTCTTTCCTTTTGTTTTTCTAAGGCAAAGAGTAGAACATTCTTCATACTGCAGTATACTTATCCAAGATCTGGAAGGATTCAGAGGTGATCTTGCAGTTGACTGTTATGACGCTTTTGCTTGCCAAAGGCTGCAGCTTATCTTCCATGTTCTCCCTTAGGAAACTAATGTTTTACACTATTTGGAATACCTTGTTTGCTCCCAGGGACCAAAAAGTTCAGTAAGATTTGCAGTATTTACAGGTATTTATTAACAGTTATTTTCTTACAAATTGCAGCAACTGACTAAGTTCACAGTAAAATAATGTGCAGTTTCTACTGTTCCACCATTATGTCATTATGGTTGTGTAGCCCAAGAAGGAGGGGTAGTAGGGACTTTCTGTACTCAGAGACAGTGCAGGGTGCTGCTGCTTTGGGCAGGGGAGCTGGGGATAGGAAATGTCAACTAGGGTGGAGAGGCAGAGAAGGCTTCACAGGTTGGTACATCCCCACAGCAGTTAGCAAGGCTGGGGATGGTTACTGGGGTTGGACACCGAGTCTTCCTTTCACCATTATAATCCATGTCTTTATGTCCAAGGCAAGGATCTCCATTAAAGTCTTCAGTCAGACATCAGACATCTGTTTTAATGCATAACTAAATACTAAAAAAAAAAAAAAAAGCTTTCATCTGATCATTGAGAATAGTCCTTGTAGCACAGGAAAATATATTTGTCTATTAACAGCTTTCTTTCTTTGCAAACTGCCACTCCATCTCATAAAATAATCTTTGCTCTGTAATGCAAGAGGCACTGCAAATACTTTGCTGGTGGAAGACGTATGCCGTTACTATGTCCATCATAGAGAATCTGTCTTTAAAATTCTTCCAGGTAGTTTATATTCCAGAATATGTTTTTTTCATCCCACTTTTGTGAATAGCAAAGTTTGTTTCCTCCCAACAATATATTGCATTTTGCAATGTGTTGTGGATTCTATTATTGGCATGTGTTTTTTAAAATAATCCTATACGTGCAAGATCAGAAAAATTTTTAGATCATATCTGTTCCCAGTGATGTACACTTGCTTGGGATATTTCAGATGTCCTATTTATTCCTAAGTAATCCCAACCTTTATTTTGAAGTAGCTTTTTGAACTCAGCAAGTGAAGATCATTCAGATAAATAGGGCTTGGCTTGTTTTTTGGCAGGTCTTAGCTGCAGATCATGCCCAAACCTCCCTTCACCATTGACTGATGAAGCCATGTAACATTTTTTTTATTCCAGCTATGCTTTTCCTTTTTATTTCATAAGGCTCTTTAAGGTTCTCTGCTGGTCAAAATTACCTTCTGACAATGTAACCAGACTGAGTAAAAAGAAATATTTGAGGCGGAGTGAAGAATTTTGGATATGACACAGACGTTCTACTTGTCATACTTTGCCAAAAGCTTTTTGTTGTTGTTGTTGATCTTTTTATTTCTGTTTGTTTCTTTAGAAAACAAGTATCACTGTTTCAGATTGCAGCTCTGTCCCAACTCTGAGCTTATGAGTGCTACATGCAGTGCCAAGCTTGTAGAGCCCACTATCAGCCACTGGTGCTGGTGCAACAGGCAGAGAACCATGCGGGTGTCTTTCTGCCCATTCTCATCCTTGGGATGCTGCAGCCCCTGGTTTAGCAGGACATTGGCCATCTCTCTGCATGTCTGAATTGTGGAAACACAGGGTCAAGAAAACATCTGCTCTTCATCATGGGTGTGCAGAGCTCCAGACTGGGGGGTGAGAAAAAAAGTTTGTACAGATCAGTGATTTGCTGCCTATACCATGCTCAGGTCCTGCCTGCGCTTGCAAAACCGCAGCCTGGCAGCCGTGGGGAGCAGAATCACTTCTTAAGGTGGATGGGAGAAGCTGGGAGAGCTCAGCAGGCTTCCCTGCCACACTGGCAAGCACAGCATTGGCTTTCTGTGAGGTTCAGTCCTGCTCTGCCTGCACAACCCCCGTTTGCACACTGCAAACAGATGCAGGAAGGCATGTCACGTTTGGGCTGCAGCCCCACTGACCCCAGGGCAATTGGTGTTCAGCGACCTGGTCACAGTCTCACGGTGCCCCAGCCAAGCCCCAGGGAGCCCCTCCGGAAGGAGAGTGGAGCTGCCCACCGGGGCTGCCGGCGTGTCCTGGGCTGAGCCTTAGCACAGGGAGTGGGCAGAAAGGAATGCCGCTCCCGCGCAGGGCTGGGAATAGCCGCTGGGGCCGCGGAGCATGGGAAGCCAGCATATCTCCCCAAGCTGGGAGCCAGAGAAACAGCTTGCTGGAAAACGGCCCAGGCGTCTCTGCGTGACACTTGGAAAATCTTCAGTTGCACTCGCTGGAAGAAGGAAGCAAGGGGGGAAATTTAAGCATTTCCCCCATGGTGTGGAACTGAAGCTAAATTTTCCCCAGGTGATTTGCAGGTGCATTGTCAGAGAAGATATAGAGTTGCCTAAATCTTCTCTCTGCTGTATGTGCTTATGTGGTAGCCAGCACATCTGGTATCTCTTAACTCAGTAAAGCCCACAGACTGCTTCCTCTCTGGCTGTGTCCTTTACTGCAAACCGCAGAGTCCCAGGTGTATTCTCTGCCCTTGTGGCCAGCTGGCACAGTCTGTCCATGTCCATAATAGTCATTAGTCTTAGTAATTAGCCTCCTTCATTTGCAAAACAGAATCACAGAATTACAGAATCACAGAATCATTAGGGTTGGAAAAGACCTTCAAGATCATCTGGTCCAACCATCACCCTACTACCAATGCCACCCACTGAACCATGATGGCCCCTTACAGAGCTGCAGGGCATGGGAATACTTAACGTATTAACACAGACATAGCACGTGTGCCTCAGACTGTGACACCTCAGTGCAGATTAATTGGCTGGAAATCAGGGTCCCTCTCTCATTTCTCACATAAGTCAGTGAGTTGGGCAATTTTATCTGTGTAGGACTGCATGAAAACTAAGTTGCTTTATGAGCAGCTGAGAAATTGTGAGAAAATGCAGGCAGCAGTTAACATTCTGAATACTTGTGGCTTGCTTCACAACTGTATTTCTATGTCACCTGCTTGAATAAGTAAAGTAAATCCTGTCCTGATAGCTTGTTTGAAGCTTTATGTGATGTTTCATGGTGTTGTGACATCATATTTGTTGGTATCTGCATCATGCAAGTAAAATAATGGACAAAAATAAGCACGTAAAAACATGCAAATGGTGACAGGTCAGAAACAAAAATGCAAAAGCAAGTTAAAAAAGCATTCACTAGTCCTCTTCATTGTACACAACTGTTAGGAAAGATCATCCTCCCCACGTGAGGAAGTCCCCAAGTGACTCAAGTACGTAGCACTTGGCTACAGGCTCATTTTCTGGCTTATGCTGCACTCCCCAACTGCTCTTTCATCTGTTCTTGGAAAGTATGAGAACCTCAGCACATCTTCATCTGTCTCCCTCTCTCTAGAGATTTTGTATTTATGTACAGTGGTCAGATGAGGGGAATGTGAAAAATGTGCTTTTACCTTCTGATTTTAGATTAAAGTTGAGACTGGGTGAGTAGTGGAAGGCGGGGGTTTTAATTGTCCTCATTTGTTGTAAACTGAGGCTTATTGGTTATCAGTCACACAGTGTCAGTTTCCAGTCTAGATTTGCTTCTTACTTTTCTAGTCCTCATCTATGGCAACAGTTTTGGATTGTTTGGCAGGTCACAGCCTTTGTGCCCTATCTATGAAACTATTAATATTACCTTATCTTAAAAAAAAAAAAAAAAAAAAAAAAATCCCTATAAGATAATCTGCTTACCTTTTACCAAAGTCTAAGGAGAGGACTTCCTGGGACTTCAACCTTTTAATGACCCAGGGACTGAAGTAATCAGTACCCCTTTACTTTGAGTAAATAGGCTTAAATGGGCTCAAAGGCGTAGAACATGTTAACAGTTTTATGCAGTTTCATAACAGTTTCAGTCATCAGACTATCTATACCTGAATCCCTCTCCAAGGAATGGTTATCCAAATGAACTCATATGGGCCATGGACTAGGGAACAATCTGGAAAAATTTAGGTTTCTCTTGAATATTGATTACCTTTGAGGAATTTATGCCATCAAATCAAGATCCAAACATCTTACACCATCCATACAACACATACTTTGACCAATACTGATCTTCTGATTATTTTCCTGTGTAGGAGGGAATAAATTCTTTGCCTTCAAAGGGATAAGGTTGGAGCCATTCTTGATAAGGTGTGTTCAATAGTCTGAGATGTCAGCAAACCTCAAGCAAATATTACTTCTGCTTTCACAACTCTAATCGCTTGCTTGAGGTTTGTATTGTCCCTTAGGGACACAATATTACATAGTGTCGCCATTGAGTAGATGGGTGATTAGTAAGGTAGCTTGAGGCTGGATCATAAATCACTTTGAAGATTGAGACGGTAGTCTTGAGTTTGTCAGAGCAAGGAATCCATGCAAGCCCTACAGCAACATGTGAACATGGTCCTGTGTTGCTTAGTAGGTATGCAGGGCTTCATGCTTTCAACCACCTAGTCTATTGTTTTACCCAAAGAAAGATATAGGACAGTTACTGTGACCAGATCAGAAACATCTTACTGGCATTTTGGGAACGTTTTGTATATAGAATCCAGTTTCCATGAAATAGTCTGGACTGGTCATCTGTTTCACTGGAAGTACACCACCCCCAATTAGGAATAGTGTAATTTTTTACTAACTCTTCAAGGTATGTCATTTTCCATGAATGTGATTTCACTCTTATTAGTGTATCATTCACCATCTTCCTTAGAGCCACTAATATTTGTAAGGAAGGAGAGAGGAACTGAGGTAGAGCCATCATTTGTTATGAATGAGAGGTAGACTGAGTGGCCTCTGCTATTTACTCTTAGCCTTGAGGCTACCAATCTGGGGCTACCAATTAGTTTTTTTAATAAATATTGCATTAAGACAAGTACACATTTAACTTCATCAAATAGAAAAATTCATAATGGGAAAATAAAGTTCGTCATTCTCAGGAGATAAAGGGATATGGAAGTGCACGTGCCGTGTATTTTCACAATTTACATTTTAGACTGCAGCAAGGTTATGGCACCTCTTAGTGATAATGGGTAACCCCATGGTAATCTATTCATCTGTACAGAAGTATCATCTTCCCCAAACCATTTATCCATAAAAAAATGTGGGGTTTTTTTGTTTGTTTGTTTCATTTTGTTTTGTTTTGTTTTCCTATCATATCAGGAGAGATTTTCCTAAGATTGTTCATCTTATCTCAAGATCCCCCTCTGCATACAGCTTTTCTCTAAACATGAACTTACCCTTCTCTTTGAGGAAACTGCTGTTCCTCAGTAGTTGAAAAGCCAGGCCTGGGATCGTTGTTCTGTCTTTTTGTGGTCCACTCTGATTGCCCTGAAGTTTTTTCAGCCAGAGAGTTCAATCCCAGAATTTCTGCTGTATCTTCCTACTTCCAAGATTGCAGACTGTCAAAAGGGAGTACTTTTTTCCTATGAAAGGGAATGAGAGAGTACTGAATTAAAATCAGGTACAAGCTTGTTTCTTGCTTTCTGTTTTTTGATATGAAAGACCAACTCATTTTTGCCATAGTTTGAAGAAATTTACTTTTTTTCTGACACTTCAGAACTAAGTGTAATTTTTAGATAGTTTGGTTAACCTTTTCAAAGGGTCTGGTCAGGAACATCAGCTGTCCCTTGTGTCTCAGATGAGCAATGTACACAAAGACTGTGCTCCAGAGCACAAGCAGGAAAGACTTCTGACCTTTTGATCTGATGATCTGTTCCCAAAATCTCCGCACATCCAAAAGCAGCAAGACAAATACCAGAGAACTTGGAGACCTGAGCAAAAGGGACACTCCAGCATTTTACAAGTAGAAGCAGAGAGCAGGTGCCTGAGGGGTCCTGCTGCAGGACCAAGTCTGCGGGAGACCTGGAAATGTGGACCACTGTAGGTCCACGTGTCTCTCGTCCTTCAGGCATGAGTTTCAAACTGTCCATCGGCCCCCGCGGCAGCAGAGCCACACAGAAGACTGTCTTAAAACATAACCCCAACATGAGAGACATGGTCGATAACCAGTGAGTGAGTGTGAGCAAGTCAGGGCTCGCTGCCTGTCCATCCTGGTGGTGTTGGTCTTGCTGCAGTCACAGTGCAGGTGGGCCCCGGCCTACGTGATGCAGAAGGTGTGCATAGCAAGGGGGAGAGGGAACTTGTTCTCCCTGTTAGCCCATAAGCAGGGTGTTAAACACTTCTCCTCCTTAACATCCACAGAATACTTCCATGACGCAGTTGCATTACATTATCTGTAATACCTCTTAACTTGGAAAAGTAACAAGGAAGGAAATGTTATATCCTTCCATACCCTTCCTATGTATCCTTCCGTGCAGGCGCTGGAACGGCTGCAGGAGCTGGAACTGGAACATCAGCAAGCAATGAAATGACTGCAGGAGCAGGAGCTGAAGTGGCTGCAGGGTCCATCATAGGGGTTGGAGTGGCAGTTGGGCTTGTCACAGGACTTGGAGTGTCTGCAGGGTGTGTCACTAGATTGATAGTAGCATCAAATAATAATAACAACAACAACAACAATAATTAATAATAATAATAATAACAACAATAACAATAATATCAATAATGATGATACTGATGATAGAACACAGGAAGTTCTGCACCAACATGCGAAAGAACTTCTTCACGGTGAGGGTGACGGAGCATTGGAACAGGCTGCCCAGGGAGGTTGTGGAGTCTCCTTCTCTGGAGATATTCAAGGCCCGTCTGGATACATACCTGGGCAGCCTGCTCTGAGGAACCTGCTTTGGCAGGGGGGTTGGACCCGATGATCTTTCGAGGTCCCTTCCAACCCCTTCAATTCTGTGATTATGTGATTCTGTGATAATAGTACTACTGATAATAATGTGTATGAAACAAGTACGAAAACAAGTACGCAATGCAATTGCTCACCACCTGCTGACCGATGCCCAGCCTAACCCTGAGCAGCCAGCTCCCCACCCCAGCTAGCCACCCCTATATATTGTTTAGCATGATGTCAGATGGTATGGAATACCCCTTTGGCCAGTTTGGATCAGCTGTCCTGGGTCTGTCCCCTCCCAGCTCCACAAGAAAAGTTTTGAGAGTAGATTTTCTCATAGTTCCCAGGTATTATTTTATTGTAGAAAGCTGTAAGTGAATATAAGAAATTTGCAAAATACAACAAACCAGAAAAAATGAACCTAGTTTTTAAACAGCAGACCATTAAGGAAAAATAACCCTTCCTCTTCCTATACACCTTTTGTAAAACCCCTGGTCCAGGTTATCCTGTTACTTATGCTGTGTAATTTCCTAAGGATTGTAATCAGGTTTTGCAGATGTAACTGAAAGGCAATTGTGTTTCTGTATGTATGTTGGTATGCAGGGAGCATCAGAAGCATTCTTGCCTTCAGGATAATTACAAAATTGCTTCCTTTTTGTCATCCACCCATGATGCCATCTAATTTTATGTTCCTTGGCTGCTAGCTGTTAGCCTCATTAACCTTACTTGATAGAGCGTTCCAACAGTTATGATTCTCTTGTGAAAAATTCTTCCTGATGGCTGGAATTTGTTTTTCTTTAATTTCTACCTTTGCCCTCTTGTCCTATTATGTGTACTAAGCTGAAAATAGTAACTCAAGATTGGTGTGTCTACTCTTTACAGTGTAATGAATTCCGGTTAATTCTCTTGTATTTTTCTTTGGTCATAAGATAGTTGTGGTGGGTTAGAATGATTTAACCAACAATCCTATCAATTTCAGCTTAGGTTCATTGTGTGTTTACATTTAATAAAAAATGCCTGTAACTAACACTAGTATGAGGTTTTAGCTGAGATTTCTTTCTACTTGGGGAAATCCAGAAATTCAGATATGTTCATTCATCAGTTCACCTGTTTCCACAAATGTAACATTATCACCATGATGATGTTAATTTCATCATTGTCTTACTTGGATCTGCAGTGGGGCACTGTTACTGTGGTCAGTATAACTTGACATTTTTAAGGTTAGAGTTTCATCAGTGTAATTTTACTTTATACTGTTGCATAATCCTACATCTTATTGCAGTTCAGGTAGCCGTGCTGATTGTGGTCAAATTCACAATGGTGGGAAGTATGAGTTTAATCCCTGTTCACAAAACAGTCTTTTTCCCCTTTTTGGGGTAATACAGTAACTTCTGTGTAGATGCAGAGCACTGGTAGAAGCAGATCTTTCAGTCCAGCACTGTGCAGCAGTACAAGGACCCCTGCAAAGGCAGGCTGTAGCTCACACAGAAATCTTTTCATATTTTTGTTACATTTTCTTTACAATTTTGACATGATGAAAAGTCGTGTATTGGTCTGTTAAAAGAGACTGATATAAATTTAGGAATGGTCTGCAGTATAGTATCTATTCTTTATATGTTTTCATATATATTCTTTATACGCATTCAGGGTCTAGGGACTCTGCAGCATTTTCTGAAGAAATAAGAAAACCACACTATTTCGGTCAAATTCTCTGAAGTTAGGCTAAGTTCTTTAAGTTAAGCTGGTCTAGACCTTGGTGTTTTTTCCTTCTTCTTTCTATTGTTTACTTTGTTGCTTCCTAATACAGACCTCACAGTGTAAAGAGAGAAACTCAAGCTGTGATACTTGATACCTAGGAAAAGAGGTCATCTCATTGAAGAAGGAAATTGTTTACCATTGTTTACAAACAGTTCTCTTGAGTTAGAATTTTTAATTACATTTATAAAGGACTGCACTGGGAATAGGGAGAGGAGCTTGTATGTTACCTAACTTAGATTTTCACAATAAAATAATGGAAACAAACAAATGAAGTTTACATAGAAAATGAAGTAGTTCTTGAGTAATTGTTGAAGAGATGAAATTGCCATTAGCATTCATTGGAAAGTATTATGTTGTTAAGTCTGTATCTGGATTCAAGAGGCTTGGGGGCTATTTCCTCTCATGAGTTTACAGTTTTCAAAATCAAGAGATTGTCTTACTTTTAAGACTAGCATGCAACAAAGTATTTGCTTCTTTGGAAATGGTAATTTTAGCATATACCGCGACATAGAAATCTTTGCTGTAATTCACAAAACACGGTATGGACATTTTCAGCTTTACTGACTACTTAAAACCTTTTCATAAGATTCCACCTTTTGGCTGAGGTCCTACTTTCTGTATAGAAAAAGGTATTTCCTGAGGGGTTAACTTGCCTGAGACAAAGTTAATGGACTAGTCAAATAAAGTTTTCCCTATCTGTCCATGCTTGTCTAATATGTCATTCATCTTGTACAGCCAATGATCCCTTCTGTGAATTTTTTGATTATACTCTAATAACTCACAAAATTTAGCATCTTTCAAAGTCTTATTTTTTAAGGAAAGTATTTTTTTTCAGCCTATTAAAGAATACCATGCAGATAGATAATTCCAAACTTATTCTACCACAAAAATAACCATAAATCACACATTTGCTGGAAAGAAGGTTATACTACCAAAAAATAAGTATTTACTGAGTCAGACATTTCAGCGCCAGGCTCTCCTGGGAGGTATCCCAAGAAACAGAGGGAAGCCTTTCCACAAGTACTATAAATTTAATGGTTATGTTATAATAATAGGATCTCCTGGAAACTGTTATTGAAACTAATTTCACACTTAGGACAAGAAAATATACATTCTCAAATAAATTAAAATGTTACCAGGCATGCATTTCTAACACCTTGCATTTCTTTTCATATATCTGAATGCATGCCACAGACATCCATCACTTTTTTTACTTGCTGCTAATCCAAGAATTTCTTCACATTGCCTGGAAGAGTGAATGAAAGATACTTGGCAACTGAAAATCTCATTGCCAACTTGCTATATATTGTCAACCTCATAAACTCTTTAATATAAGGTTTTCCTCTTCATAATGGAAAAAGTAGTGGCAAATGTAAATGTCCAACCTGAGATGCTACAGAGAAGTCAGTTTTGCAAAAGGATTGGCCTCCCCTCACCTTTATAGGCTTTCATTTGTAATGATCTCACAGGCACAGCTTAGCAGTGTTGCATTGCATTCATGCACTTGTAACAAGCAATGCCTCCTGACTTCCCAAATGCATCTTGTGGGTGAGTTGCCCCAGCAGAAGCTGCTGCCAGTCTGCACTAGTGCTTGCCACAGCCCACCACAGGGCTTCTTCAGCTCAGCCCTGCGGCAGGGGGGCTTCCAGAGGAATGTGTGGCACCCCTGCTCCATCCACTGTGGGCATCCAGTGTCCAGGGAAAAAGGGAACATGCATGCTGAAATAAGATGCTTTTACTACCTGGCTAAGTACCACTGCCTGTGGCTGGCAGCAAGGCAGGGAGATATCTCCTCACAAAGAGGCACTTGTGAGGCTAAGTACAGTGTGCTTCTTTTAATCATTTTTAAGCCTGAGCGCATCTCAATATGGTATTTTTTTTGCTAAAGAAAGATCAGGAGACAGGAAGATGAAAGAAATCTAGTGAAAAAGAAAAGAAAAAAAAAAGAAAGAGAGAGAAAATGAATTTAAAAAATAAAAAATAAAGCATCAACAGCCGAGATAATAGTGCTTTGTTTATTGTTTCCCTTTGAGCTTTGTGGAAATATAATAGTTTTCCACTTCTTGGTCCTGCTTTCCCTTTCCTCCTCCCCTGCCCCCTGTCTTGCTTCATTTTTTTCTGTGACCATTAGCACTGTGAGAGCCTGCCACCCACCGTGTCCATTCATTGATTCTCCAAAGAGGCCTGAGAGTGCAGCCACCCTGCACAGCCTAACCTGGGCCCAAAGGGCAGTGCTGTGCTGTGCCTGAAGCTCATTCCTATTTGTACAGCAACGTGACATTGCAGGAAAAGAGTTCAGTCATGCTCAATTTTACTTCTGGTATTGCAAAAGCAGTGCATTAGCGGTGGAGTTCTGCAGATTGCATGGAACTAATTATATTAAATTGTTCCATAGGAGCTCTTTAAAGAGCGTTGCATGCAGAAGATCAGGCTTTTGACATGAAGTTGATTCATATGAGGCTTTACGGAGCATTTATTTTACTTTGAAGGATTCAGGTCACCTTCTTCTGTGTGAAAACTAAAGGAAGAAAATCTTCAAAATTCCATGTAGAATTTCCTCTCAGTTTCTTCCTCCAGGGGTTTTCCTTCCTCAGCCTGGAAAGAAAAAACTGCATGGTTAGCATGAAATGTGCAGGCTCCAGCTCCTTCTCCCTCCCTGCCCCCATGTCCCGCGTGACCATCTTCAGTATTTTAATGATGAAGAACTCGTCTATAAGATAAATGTTTTCCATCTTAAGGGTCTGAGGACCCCAGCCTTTCATTCTTAGCATCCACCTGGGGGAGAGGCAATTTCTTTTTCTCGATACTTTATTTTCCAGATACATAGCAAGCACTCCTAAAATGTGCTACTGATGACTGGTGAATAACTGGTTGGGGCTTGTACGTTGAAGGCACATGAGGCAATACTTGCACTTCCCTGACTGCTCAGCCCAGCTTGTTTTCCTCTGTCTCAAGTTTTATTGAGACCACCAGAACACTCTTGCTCAGGGCAGGCAGTTATCTTTCTTCATCACTAATAATGACAACTGGGTTCCTAGTGTCACAACACTGTTATTTATTTTCCCTACTGGGGCTCTAGTTAAAAACATCTGCTAGACAAATTCCTCTGGAAAATTCCATATACAGCAATCATGGAGATAAGAGATAAGTTTAAAGCTACTTTGCATACTTTTGCTTAAAAAGACTCAGCAGCACAGAAGTTAGCTTATGTGACATTCTTTAGTGCAATTGAAATATTCAGTAGCAGTCAAATTATACTTCTTTTCTGAATGTGTTCCTTGAGATTTTAGGTTTCCTAATTCTGCTTCCCACAAGTCATCACACTTTTTTTCACCAACCCAGTGCTGCCATTACAACTGCATCTTCTTTATGGTGTTTATACAGAATGAATATTCCAAATTATCTGCTTTATTGTTGTGGTTTTTCCATACACAGGTCTCAGGACTAGTGATGATGAATGTTTTCCTTTCGTAGGCCAACACAAATGACATACATAACTGGTCTCTAATACTAAAACGGAAGCTGCAAACCAGCTGTTTTGATGCCTGCTTCATGACTAGGGCTGCTGTAGGGAACCAAATGTTTTGTGACTGTCCTTTTTCAGTCTAAATGGGCAGAACTTCCATTTTCTTTCCACTTAAGTCTTATGCGTGATTCCCGGACTATGTATTTTGTAATAGCCGTATATGCACACTATTTGAAAGTGGTACGTGTGTGCCCTCCAGAGATGGTGGCTTCCAGCTCTGCCCACTTGAATCATTGTCCATGCATGGGTAAAATCAGAAATGCCCATTTCTGCTGTTGGTCCCGAGCACAGGCATGCTGCAAAGAAGCTCATAGAATATCTACAGCTCCAGCTGAGGATGCTGGAGCATGGGTGTGAGTGTATGTAATAGGAGAGTGAAAGAAGTGATTGCACAGGTTTGAATTTGTGAGTTCAGAATTGTTTGTGAATTGTTGAGAATATAGACACCCATTCATGAAGTCAAGAGTTGTTGCCATCATTCAAGCAAGTCTGGGAAACCCCTACATAATTCTGCCTTAATGCTGAAATACAGTTTCTTTCAGTTCATTAGTTTCTTCTCTTTTTTTTTTTTTTTTAACTTGGATATAACTCAGTTCCCTGTATCTTAACAATAACATTTCCCATCTACTTGCTAACAGACATGTAGGAAAACAGGAAGGATGGAAGGAACTGTCTTTTGCATTATTTAATAAGTCCTAGAAACCTTTCTGCTGTCTTTGTATTTCTAAGTTTAGAATATGCTGTGCTTAGAGAGAAGATCTTTTAGCTTTGCTATTTTTAAGAAATGGAAGAAAATGATGTTATGTCCCTACATACCCTTTGTGTCTGCTTACATTCGTCAAGTAAGGAACGAAGAATATGCTAACTTGTTTGTCAAAAGAAGATAAGATGTAGTGGTGCTGTTCTCTAGTCCAGGCGACCCACATTTATTTGCTATTCAGCCTCCCTGCAAAGTTCATTTCACTGCCGGCTGTTCTCCAAGGATCAGTCTCAGAGATAAGAGAGGCTTGAGAGCTCTCAGCAGTATTCCCTCTTTTGCAAATGAGCAAGAAAGAGATTTTTTTTTTTTTTTTTTCTCTGTATTGCTAGCCAGGAACCTGTTCCACACACGCTGCTGTGGTACCATTTCCTCATGGAGTAGGTGTTGCCCTGTCCTAAAGCTGGGGAGCAGCTGAATGCCAGGAGAAAAAGGCTTCAATGCAGCGGAAGTTTTTAGTGAAAAAAGACATCTTGCCTTGGAAAGGATCACTGCCTGACTTGTCTCCTTTGCCTTCTCCTGTTAACTTCCTGTCTCAGCATCTGGAATTTGAGCCTGGCAGCAGCGCTCAAACAGAGCTGTTACATCCTCAGTGGTGGCAGCATGCTCTGCCCTCTCCAGCTGCCAACACTAGTCCTCCTTGACACTCTGGGACATGAACACATCCTCATTGCTGTGTCTCTGAGGGGGCTTTGCATGTGGTTCTCACTACTGATAATTTTTTTGGAGCGGGGTCCCAGGCCAAGTGTCCATCAGTCAGGCTGACAAAAGTCAAAAATTCAGTCACAGCTGAAATAGGACCTAATTTCCTTCTGACATCTCAGTGAGGTCAGATAGCAAAGTGATGAATACCAAATCTACCATTGGCAGCCCACTGAAGCTCATCTCCGCTTGACCCATGATCTCATGCAAAATGCTGTGCTACAGCAGTCATGTCCCCAGGCTCCTGCTGTACACTGAAGACAGCTGCAGCAGCCTTGCCACTCTTCATGGCCTGTGATCTGGTCTGCTCAACCCGTGGGTTTATCTGATCTCCTGAACTAGCTAGGCATGCCTCCTGGAGGCAGAGGAAATGTCTTAGAGCACAGGCTCCATCAGTCAGTATTGAGGCATGGAAAAGAAAGCTGCATGATTTTTATATTATTACTATTTTCTGGAGAGTGTGTGCTATTTTTGAGATAAAACAAAGTAAGACACTTTTCTAATATGCATAACAAATGTCACTGAAAAATACCCGAAAGACTTTTTTTTCCTACTCTGTTCTTTTGTGCTCAGGAAAGAGAAACAAGTAACTTAAGTGACCTATCCTTTTGATACGGAGGTTTTTTACTTTGCTTTTATGTAGAAAGTGTGTCACCTACCTGACTGTATAGAGCCAAAACATAGTCAAAGCTGCAAAATACTTTCTTTCAAATCCAGTCTACATTTTGTTTCCATACTCCCAAAAAAATTAACACCTGTGTAAATACTTTTTCTGAACCTTGACTTGGCTGATTAAAGACTTTTATATGTTTTGATACAGTTGTTGCTGTCTCCTACTGTACACAAGTTTTACTATTTTTGAGTCCCAAAATTATAAAATAAAACACAGTAACAGAAAGCTTTATAAATGCATTTTTAGGCACTGTATCAAAATTTCTCAGAATCACAGAATGTAGGGGTTGGAAGGGACTTCAAGAGATCATCTGGTCCAGCCCCCTGCCAAAGCAGGTTCCCTAGAGCAGGTTGCCCAGGTAGGCGTCTGACTTCATAATTTCGGCTTCATTATTTCATCTTCATGATTATTAGAAGGAGCATAATTTGCTGTTAAAAACAGCATAATGAAAATATTTGGTAGCACCAATCTCAATCAGTTCCTTGGATTATATAAATTGCAGCTGGAGTTATTTAGGCAGGCTGGACAAGAGCTATGTGGAGAGCAGTGCAAATGCAAGTACATCTCATCAGCTATGGAAATGAATCACACCACAAAATACATGCTGCAGGTACCTCCTTGCTGAAGGAGAGGTTCTTCAGGGTGAAACAAAGGGACTGGCACAGCAACACAGTTTTAGGACTGAAAACTAGAAGCAATTAATGCTTCTGGAGCTGCTAGAGGAACGTAAGCAAGGAGGGTGTCTGTCGAAGCTGGAGGGTGATGGCTGAGCTGCAGCCACAGGCGAGGCGTGCTGGGGTGGTGCAGCTCAGTAACGGTTCCCCTGCAGGCCCTTCACCTCCCGTGGCATGCTAAGCACTCTCTGCCCAGCTTTTGACAGCTGTCCAGGAGGCACCCTCACCCGGCTCTTGAGAACTGAACGCGGATGGTATGAAAATCACTGCCAGCGGCTTTCTGAGACAGTAAATATTTCATTGGTGTGTTCCGCGCTTGGAAGAACGGATAGTTCTGGTGCTAGAGGTCAAGGGAGTTTTATTATGGGAATGTAGAAAGTTCTACAGGGTTTCAGAGCTTGCTCTCCAAAAAAAGAACAAATTCCTTTGGAATTTCAGTTTTCATCGGAATTTCTTTTCAAAAATGAAAATAGAGAAATGATCTTCTAAAAAGCAACAATTCTCAATTAATATCCATGATAAAATAGCATAATTTACATTATCATTTATATGAAACCAAGAATTCATATATGAAACCAAAAATTCAGTCAAAAATGTGCAAGATCTAAACATAATAATAACTAATTAACTGAGTAATGTTATTATGGTATGTAATATTTATAGATGAGCTTACTATTATGAAGTAGTGGACAGCGTCGCAGTGGGACATCTCAGTTGAGTCATGTTCATTACCTAGCTAAATGTAAGGGTCTGTTTAAGCAATCTTTAGCCAGATTTGTAATCCAGCCATTTGTAGATTCCATGTATATATTTTGCTGACAAAAGCCGCTAGTATAGATAAAGCCAGAAATGGAAATCCTGTGCTTTTCCCAATTCATATTTTTGGTATAAAAATACTCCACTGGCAGAACTGTGATTTGACATTTACAGTTGCAACAGCAGCTTTTCCTGGCCGAACTGTCCTAGTGATAAATTACTCTCCATCACACCCATCTACAAATGAGATAATTATGCTTTTAGATTTGGTACATGCTTGTCTGCATTGGTTCTTCAGACATCCGTGTCTGCCCACGTCATTCAGGAAGAGCACTGATGTCTAACCCGACAAGGAATTCAACGTAAGAGGAACCCCTTTGGCAAGAAGCAGAATAGGTCAGCATCAATTTTAACTCTCCTTACCAAAAAAAAACAACACTGGAGAGCCAAACAAACACCACCAGTTTGAGCCTCCACCCAGAAATCTGGCAATCTAAATTACACTCTCTTATTGAGCAGTACTTCCCTCCGCAGGAACAATGAATCAAATGAAAGGGCTTAAATAAATAAATCTTTACACTTCCCTGTTCTTTCTACCTCCCAATTAATCATACGTCATTTTAGGAAAACCTAAGTAATCCACAGCAGGAGGCAAACCTGCTATCGCGGGTGCATTGGCAGCGTCAAGCCGTCCTCCAGGAGCTGTGAGCAGCTGCCGAGGTGGCTTGCATTCCCCTCGTGCCCTCATCCCCCGTGGGAGCAGGTTGACCAGGTCACAGGGGTGGGCGCCGTCTGCAGACGAGCCTGCTCTGGCCCTAATCCTGGCACATGTTGTGCCAGACAGAGCTCCACTGCTGGCTTGGCCATTAGTTGCTGCTGCTAGCTGTGACTGCTGCTCCGCCAGCCAGTTTCCTGACAACTCCCTTTGCTGGGCTTTTCAGCCTGCCTCACAGCAGGCCGCATGGTGTTTCTGTTCCTTTACAAAAAGTGCAGTGATGCAAGCATCCATGCAGAGCCCCAGCTGCACAGAACAGGCTTGCTGAATTAAGTCTTCTTTCTTTCCTAAAGTGGAGAGAGAGAGAGGGAGAGAGGCAGGAAGGAAGGAAGGAAGGAAGGAAGGAAGGAAGGAAGGAAGGAAGGAAGGAAGGAAGGAAGGAAGGAAGGAAGGAAGGAAGGGAGGAACGAAGAGAGGGAGAAAAGAGGGAGGGAGGGAAGATCTTGAAATCTTTTTCCCGACATGCACACATGTCCCTGCTTCTTATGACTAGAACAGCTTACTTGGACTACTGTTTACCCCAGGTATATCAGGCACAGGGAAGTTACACAAGTTTTCACAAATGTGTTCATATGTACTTTTTTCTACATTTTAACTTTGATGTTTTTAACCCAACGGCATGAAACGCTAAAAAATAAGAGTTTGAATAAGCCTGATACTGCCCTGTCTGTTGTTTCATCTCACGCAGTTCCCTGTCCTTGCTAGCAGATGCCAACAGATGTTGTTCCTTCTCTGGCCTCTGGAGAAGACTACTTGCCTGCTGGAGTTCTTGAGAAATGTCTGCTCTTCAGACCACATACTTTCTCAGGAAAAAAATAGTTGAATTTTTCTAAGTTTCCATTACTGCAGTGGCAAAACTCTGGAATTCTGACGAATTCTGAGTTCTGAAATGCTTGGTTAGCACTCTGGTGGGAGGAATTTCTAAGTTACTGGCTTTCCTTTTCTCACGCCACACTCTCAGTGTATGGCAACGTCCAGAGGTGAAAACTGCTACCAAATTGATGAAGTTTCTGGCCTGAAATGAAGTTCTGGAATTACCAGAGAGCCTGCTTGTACAACGTTTCTGGTACTGTTTCACAGAGCATCAAATAGTTGAGATAAGTTTCAGAGAAGTACTGAAGTACTCTGAGTTTGGGGTGCTTATCTCTAACTCTCAGTCTTTTGGAGTTTACCCCTCTCATATCTATCTAGTCCTTGTCTTTTAAACAGAGCTTCTTCTAAAAGAGATAACCAAAATTTCTTTGTGCCTTCTCAGAGAACTCATATGCATATTTGTGATCCCCAGCAGGAAGGCTAAATTAACCATGCTGTTATTTGTTGAATTATTACAAAATGATTTTATTTATGCAAGCTTTAGCCATAGGTCCCTATTTTCAGGGGCAGTGTATCTTAGACTAGTGCAGAAATGATGTTCTTCTTTCCTCTGCATCTTTGAAGCATTAATAATATGGACAGCTACATCTTTTCTCTAGGATCTCAGAAGTCAATAGCTATTGAAAGAAATTTGCAGACTGAAATAATGCAGAGGAACTTATTTAAGCGTATTTTTTAAAAGCCTAAACAGCAGATAGCAGGTCAAAGATCACTTTTTCACTATTTTTTATTTTTATTTTTCTATCAGTGGAGGATTTCTAGGTAGTCATTACCTACCGCATTCCCATCCCCACCACCAACACCCCACCCTTCTTTTTTCTGGTAGACAGCAATTCCCGCCAATGCTCTGAAGCATAGAGGTCTCTCTGTCTTTTCTCTCATTTCCTTCCTTCCAGCTCTCCCTTCACATTTCAGTGATGTAAAACAGCCAAGATAAGAAATAGCTGTCTCTTCCCAGGAGGAGACGGGACGGATGTGCAATTCAGAAGAACAATTCCTTTTTTCCTACTGCCTTCCTGGGATGGGGGGTGGATGGGGGTAGGGGAAGTGAGAAAAATTTAACCTCCCCTTTGCCAACTCTGTCAGCTACTTCTAGCAAAATAGACACAGCAAAGCGTGTTGGCACTGTACTGCTCTCCCCTTGAAAGCAGAAGATTGTTAAAAAGGGATGATAGGAAACAGTTGGCTAATAACTTACATGTCTTCAGTCAAAAAAAAAAAAAAGCCAAAAATTGTTTTTGTAATGCATCCCATTGCTCTTTTAGCATCTGGCATAAACTATTGTCTTTGCTATTGTAAGGGTATTGTAAGTTGTGTATCATCTAGGTCTCCTGTTGCTAGAAGAAGATGTGAGTTGGACAGTTACTACTAAGGGGTAATAGGCACAATTGCCATGCTTTTGTACAAAGATTAGCATAATTGGATTTTGGTCTGTAAATGTAAAAAAGGAAATTTGTGTGGAGAAGATTTTTTTTCTGCTATTATGAGATTTTAAGACTAGATTTTAGCATAACTTCTTACATCACTGTTGTCACTTAATAAGGAAAACAAAAGAACTGATGTTTTAGTCACCTAAAGTTAAAAATAAATAAATAACAGGAAAAACTTCTTCTTTGCCATGGGATCTAGTGCACGCAGTACGAGGAATTTGCAGCTGAGAATATCACACTTCATGATGGTGATGAAGTTCTCTAGTATGTGACAAGAGGCTCTTTGTCCATCTTTAAGGAATATGGATGGATTCAGTAAGTTCAGATTTATTGGCTATTTCCACTGCAAGATGAATGAGAAGTAACAGGATGCAGGAAAGTCACAAGAATTTCTAGGAAACTTGTTTCTACAGACATCCTTTCTCTTGCTCAGTAAATTGAGGGGATGGGGAAATCCTTAAGGTGCTTTGCTATTCCCTTTCCAAGGTCTCCAAAGTTTTGTTTTGTCATGCCCATGTTCTCAGTTGTCTTGCATTCCTATATCTAGACTCCAAAATCTGTCTCACATGTAATACAGAAACACATGAGAATCAGGAGGGAGAAGCACTTTCTTTAGATACTACCCAGTGTTCTGTGTAACAGGGGACATCAGGAATCACTAACGCCTAAAAGAAGGGTTAATAGTGTGACTATAATCCAGGGAGTCCTCCAAATGATCTGGTGACTTGCATGTTGTACAGAGAGAAGGAAGAAGCATGTATATGCATAAAGAAGGCAGTGGGCAACAGTCAGAAAAGTCTGCGGAAATTATAATACTGTGCAGAAACAAAAAATGCAGCATAAGTGTTTTGAATGGACCATGAACAGCTGGCACCATGAAAACAGAGCTGTAGAGAAAAGGTCCAACTGTGTTAAAAGATTGTACTTGAGCAGCAAAATTGAAATTGAAACAAAGATAGCAGCTGATTTGGGATCTCCTGCTACTGAGAAGCAGTTGCCTGAGTGTAACCCAAGAGATGTGTGCATCAGAAGAAAGAGAAAAGTAAGGAAGAAGAGCCAGAAGAAAAAATATTATACTTCACAGCTGGAAAAAGAATTACACTTCTGTGTGTACACTTAGTGTGTACACACTAAGGAAATAAGGAGGATGAGTTTTGGAGCAAATGCCTCCAATACTTGCTTTAGCATCTTTCCAATTCAGTTAAACAGGTTCCAGGATCTGACAGCTAGGAAAACCCTCTTCTTACCTTTCAGAATATAAGAGTTCACAAACTATGCAATATAAACAAAGTGGAAATTTTCTGGGGACTGCTACTCATCTCACTAGGCAAGGAATGAGGTTGTAGTCATGCAGATAGCAGGTGCTGCACACTCAAAGCTCAACACCTCAAAGAATACATGCTTGGTGAGAGCCAAGTGTGGGTCAATACTTTATTAGAGCTTTAAAAAAAATAAAATAAAATAAAAGAAGGGAAGATTTAGTTAAGAGGCAGCTCTTCAAGCACTGAATCTCTTCTGTAGAAGTAAATTGTGAGAGGAATCTTCTAGGAGGGGAAAGTAGCAGTCCTGTCAGAAACGTGTCACATTCAGGATCTATCCTGCTCACAGAATACAGCATAAAAATTGTTAACTCTGTGATGAGGGAGAAGATAGATGAGATAAATACACCGTTTTTTCTGTATTACCCCATACTGCCTGAAAATGAAGCTGTGGCTTTGCATAGGAGAGCAAAGAGCCCCTGGAGAAGAGTCTGACAGTGGCTGAGGCATACCTATGATAAAGATTCACTGGAGTCCAGAGACCTTAGGCTACACATGGAGAGCTGTTGTCCCATACCAGGAGTTTGGCAGTCTTGTGTCTTATGTTAGGTAAAAGCCACAGGGTTTTCAGGTTTGGGAGCTTAAAAGTGGCCTCATCACTGCCCTAATATGGTGGTACCTGCCCATGACATTGACAGTCTCATTGCTGGTCTCCAATCTAAAGATCTCTTCCAAGCAGAGCCATGAGATGTTACCTGTGAGGTTTCAGGGAGGCAAGCAAGGAGATAGAGCTTGGATTTTTTTGATAAGCAGTACTGTGACCCTTTAACATGAATTTTGCAATCCCAGGTTATTTCCATGATATTGCTGATAAAGTGTTTCTAAGCTCCAGTCTTGGTCTTTGGGCATTATGGCTCAAAATCAACATCTTGAGTTGATATTACCTATGAGAAGTTTCAAAAAATATGTTTATAGCAAAGATTAGTATATAAATCCAATCTACTGGTTGCCTCCTTTGAATTTCTAAATCAGTTCTCCTTCTGAGGTCCATGGGGTGTACAACTTATGCAGGAAACACATTCCAAATCAGACATCGCTTACAAATTACTAAGACACTTGGGCTTGATGAGCACTGCGTGGACCATCCTACCTCTTTTAAGAGTTAAGACCGTCTCACTTCTGATACAGTGAAATATGGCTGTGTTCTTTCATTTACTCTTATCTGTTTTCTGCTCTTTATTGCCAAGGCATGAACACTTCTGGATTTTCATAGATCATTTTGCAAAGAGAAGCACATAATGAAAAAGGATGTGAAAGAAAAACCAAGTGACATCACTTAAGTCAGTTTAAAGAAGCTTGATATTTGGTTGTTTATAATCTCAGTATGTTAGTTGTTTGTACTGTGATAAGAGCATTTTTGGTGTGGAGACTGAGCCACAACACTTATAACAGCAATGCAGACAGTGTTTGTCTGTTGGTTAGAGTAATGGACTGGAAGGCAGCAAGGTCTCAGATCCTAGACCAAGCTGAACTGGTGACTCATGGCTCTGGGAAAGTTTGTTCAACTCCAGTCTGCAGTACTGCAGAAATCCGCCCAGCTGTTGAACTGAACAGAAGCAGGTTGCAAGTGTCAAGTCAGTAGTACATATGGGAACGATGAGTCTTTTCTTCTTGTTCTGGATAAACCTAAATCCTGCATCATCTTCTCCCGAGCCAATGTTTCATGGTGTGCTTGTGCTAACATTCTTGTACATTCAGTTGGATATTTTGAAGGAAATCGAACCTCCCCCTGCAAAAATTCTTCCCCACCCATCTGAAGAAATTTCTGTAGAAGTGGGTATGAAAAATATAACCAAAGCAAAAACTGGCTGTTATTTATTCTTTAGTATCAAGGAGCACTTAATTTGTCCATTCCAGGTTTGTGATTTTGACATCTATAGACTACAAATATACAAAATAAGCATTATATTGAGGTATAAGTTTTGTCACCTGTACATAATAAGTAAATAAAACAGTTTTTTGGTACAAGTGGGAATTAAAAAGTATTACACATCTTTTATGAGAAAGGATAATAATGCTTCTCCTGTTTGATTTTTAGTGTGTTTCTTATGTCTTAGGTGCATATTGGGGCACCTTATTTGCAAACAACAGGAAAAAAAACAAATCTGCATCCTTTCTTTCCTCTTTTGTGAAAATGTATCAAAACGTTTTGTTAGACAGAAGCATATGGGTGAGAAATAAGATTATCAGTAGTAGTGACTATCCATTTTTGTATCCAAAAGAAAGAGATCTCACCTCAACACCTTTTTCTATATTTTATATTACCTGCCCTGACTCCATTCCAAATAGGAAAACTCACTGAGGTCTGCATTTAGTCCTGATACGTTAGATCCTCTAACATGGTTTCTCTGTTATACCTCCTATAGCAGTCAGCTTTGCACAGATCTTTTACCAGGGATGACACTGATTAACACAGAGCAGAGAGGAGCAGGCTCAGTGAGGAGGTTAAGTTTTTAAATCTAAACAGAAAAGTGAAGTGGGTCAGTTAGAAAGCTAGTTCTCATGGGCTTTTTCTTGACTGAAATAGAAAGGAAATGGTGGGTGTTGCATCTGACCAAGCAGTTAGCTGTAAACACTTCCATCATAAAATATAGTTCTTCTCCCAGCTTGCAAACCTCTTGTCCATTTTTCTTACTTTTAAGGAAATACCAGTCCAGTCCTGAGAAGCCGTTCTGAAAAGTTGCGTACCGAATTTCCACATTTAATATTTCCAGATCATTCCTTGGTCTAAGAGCAAACTCTGAAAAATGAGCCACAACTGTAAGAGTTACACAGGGCTAGAACTACTCATCATGTATGATAAAAGCAGTGTCAGTCAGGCAGTGCCATCAGTGATAAACCTGTGCAAATCCATTCCTTTCAAATCATGCTCTCAGTAGTTCCATAATCCCAATTCTTGGTGTATTTATTTACAAACTGCAATTTAGTACATAGTTCTGTTTCATCTCAACTCTTTCTTTATCTCTGCTATATATAATTCTGTAGGCACAACAGGTTTAAAAAAGGTCATCAAAAACTGTCATTAACCTAACCCCTCCCAAGCCGAAAAAAACGGTGCCCTGGTCCCATGATCTCTGAACGCATACAAACCAGGTCAGCAGGTTACGGCTGTAAATACATGTAACTATTCTTAGAGGAAAACAAGTTAACTCGGTTTATAAATGCAGTGCATGCACAATCAAGCACTTTTAAATAATTAATCATGGAACTGGAATCAAACCTCTGTGGTTGTGCTTATGTTTCGGGAAAAACTGGCTCTGTTGCTCTGCACTGAACAAATATAGACGATACAGCCATGAAAACAGCTGTGCGGCTGTTTTATATCAATCCTTTCTCCACGAGTAGGGCTAGTGCAATTGCACTGCTGCTTGTTCAAAAGCAAAAATCTGTCCTACACTGACAGGTTTGTTTGTTCCTAGCATAAAAGGTGCAAATGAGTTTTCAGAAATATTGGTTTCATATCTCAAGTATAATTTAACAACTTTCAGATTTACCAACTGCTAAGAATAATATGTTCTCAAGCAAGTTTCCTGAGTCTGTCAATTTACGTAGGTGAGTAAACTAGACAGGTCAAATAACTGGCGTGGTTTATAAATAGACTACAAAAATCTCCATATATAGAATAGCATCCAGACTTTCTATTGTTTGAAGCAAATGATATCATTATTTGGATGTCATTCCAGAACTTCGGAAACTAAAAGAAGTTAAATATAGAAATTGCTACTTTAATGAGTGGATGCTGTATTTCATTATTATGCTACTAGTATGTGAACAAATGGTTTTCTGTGCTTGGGGATGAGAAGGGGGATTTTATTCCAGTAATATAAGATACTGGACAGAAGCCAAATCCAGATTAAGGGCTGACAGTGTCTTGACACTCATTCCTTTATGGAAAATCTTTTTTCATCCACCGTGCAGTGTAACTGAACATATGAGGTGATTACACTGTCCACTGACTTGTACCTTGCATGAGCATTTACACTTATGCAAGTCAAATACAAAATACATAGGGGGTTGCATAACATAAAATTATAGAATAAAAATTAAGGGAGAGGCAGACTGCTTTTCAGTATACTTTGTCATCACAGACTCCCTAGAGAGTGATTATGTCTACTTCACCGTATCAGAGAGCTTTCATCAGCATCACTGATAACTAGAAAACACTTCTGACTCCTGAAATACTAGCTTTGAAAATCACCTAAGTAGCTTCTATGGAGATACACTTTGTTCCTGGGAAGATTGTGTTGGGAAGCAGGGCTCAGGTTAGGATGTCCTAACACTTGTATGCTAAAGACCACCATCCTACCAGATGAGGAGTGCCATGTTGGATGGTAGAAGATAGTAGAGTCTTGTTGTCTCGTAAGAAACAATAATAGACTGAAATAGTATACATCTCTAAAATCAAGCATTTACAAAGAAGAAATCAAGTTTAAAGGATATTAAACCAAATTTTAGTTTACCAGTCCAGATTTCCCTTCAGCTACCTCTATATCTATCTTTCAGATTTAGCTGAAAGAAGTAAATTCACCTTCCGAACAAGGAGTCAGTTGATACAAAGTCACCTAAATTTAGGCATCTACATATTCACAAAGTGTCAGAGCCTATTATAATCGGGGAAACCAATGACCCTGCCTTAATTAATAGTAATAATGAATTTCTGAACCTTTGCTTACCTTCAGTAATACATTTCCAACTTCAAGCTCTTAGTAGACTCATATCTGTGGTTTTTCTGTTGGCAAGTCTGATTCTTAAGCTGGTACATCTGCAAATGGAGTGCTCATGAGCAACACATTTATTGTTCTTCCATAATCACTCTAGGCTGTAGGTGTCAACTGATGACTGTATTTGCCCCTTTGTAAGAAATAAGATGTATCTTCAGCCATGGCTGCAACCATATTAAAAAAAAAAAAAAAAAAAAAAAAAAGCTTAGTTTGCAACATTGCAACATCAACTCTCTTGTCTCTTGTTACCACGTGTTCAAGCTTTACTTGATCATTAAGACAAAAAATTTTCATTCCTCTAAGGAACAAAATCACCTATCTCAAATAGGGAAGTGGCAGAGGATACTGCTTTTCCTCCTCTAGATGCATTTCTGTTCTATGAAAAGCCATCTATATCTTAACCCACCCTCATTAGGTCCTGGGAGTTGCAGCGTATTCGAGTAGAGACCAGCTGCTGCTTTTTAGCATTCCCTACCTGATAGCACTGCAGATTCTTCAAAAATAAACAGCAGTGATGAATTTTTATGTAAAGGTGACCATTTATTATTGTTTGACATTTTACAATGTTTTAACTGGGTTTTCCCATCTTGTGTTCTAGTCACTTTCTTAAGATAACAACTCTGTGAAGAACAAAAAAAAAAACCAACAACATGCAAAATACAGCTGAATCCAACTTCTTTACCTGTGAATACCAGACTCCCATGCACTGAATTCTTGACAGAAAACTATGTCACAGCGTGGGCTGCTTGCTGGGAAGTTTGCTGTTTGAAAACAGCCTCATGCTGGGCAAGTGAGCAAGACCACTGGACTATTATTCAAATATCCATGCTATACATTTAGGCAGCTTTTTAGCTTTATGCTGTAACTAAGCCTCTTGAAGACCTTCCTCTTCTTCTACTGCCTACTATGTCGCAGCAGCTCCTTCTGGATTCCATCTGGTTTTCTGGGTAAATATGTGTTTGGATGAAAGCCACACAATTAGAAATGCTTTTATGAAAATGCGAAGGGTAAGTTCGCACTGCAGCACGTCTGGTTTCTGCAGTTGTTAGAAGGCAGTGTCTCAAGACTGAGATGAGAGAGCTTTTTAATTTGAAGAGGGGACGGTAAGAAGTACCTCAAATAAAGTGAGATGTGGAGCTGTGAAGTTTCACTTTGAAATGAAACTATACAGCCTTCAAATCAAGGCTGCATGCCAGAAAGTTCATATAATCAAGAGCCACAAGCCAGTCCATAAGAGGAAAATCTTTTATAGCTTCACATCTGAGAGGTACAGAATTCACGTTTCTCATTGCTAGCTTTGACATACTTGCAGAGACACACTAGAAAGGACAAATTTCTGTCTTCTGGGGACTTCACAGCATCAGAGACTTTGTATTCTCTCATCCTTTATCCACTCAGCCCCAGACAGTCCCCAGGAGCTGTGCTGCTTTGGAATACTCCTTGTCTGTTGACAATCACATGCCCATCAGGACCCAGAAGTCAAGCAAGCTGTTTGCATGTCTGGCAACCTGCTTTACAGTTTTCTCTACACAATCCATCACAAGAGAGGTGGCATTGGAAACTCCACACAAATCAAAAATTCGTAAGTGCTTGCCACAAGCATTGAAGCATCACACCAGGGATGTTGCCTTAGGCAGTAGTGAAGCAACCAGCTTTATTGGATGGCTGGTGGTAAGTCTCTTCATGTTCATCCTGGGGCCAGTTTCCAGCTCCATTTATTTTATTTTATTTTTCATTGAAGGATATGTAAATACATGGCTCCCCCTGCTTTTGTGGGAAGTGTAAACATTCATATGATGTTGAGGTCACACACTAAATTACTCGCCATGCATCCAGTCTAGAAAGATTCTGGCTCCCATTCAAATATGAAAGAAAGAATTATTTCTTAGCTAAATAATTCTCAGAACAGTTGGAAAAAGGATCCACACCCACATCTTTTCCTTCCTCTCTGAATGTGCCAATTTATATCTCCTTTCCCTCACCAATTAAGGTCTTCACAGTGGTCGTACTATCCAGTGAACTCGTAGTTACTGGATTGCAGGCAGACAGTTTCAGATGTTTGGTTCTTCCCCTGGCATTGCAATTCTCTGAGGACAGAGCATTTTCCAGACCAAGTTTAATGCTGGCTAACCCAGGCTACCCCACAGACAGCGTTCTCCATATTTGTTTTGAAGGATTGTTTATGAGTGTTTCTAGAGAAATAAATTTGGCATCCAGGCCACAAATGTTTTCATCTTTTTAAGGAGTGAAAAGCTTGTTTTGAGCAAATACAACTGTGCAGTAACATTTGAAACCAATGAAGTTCTTATCTGTCTGCTTCCTCAGCAACTGGAGTATCCAACCATACTCTTACTTTATTTTTTTTTTCTCTTTTCTTTCAAAGGCAGCAAAGGATTAATGTTTCCATGTCAGGGCCTTACAGACCAAATCTGAAATTAGAGTGAGTGTTGACAACTGAAGGTCAGGCATGGAAAAAGAGGTTCGTACTGGAAGCATGGGCCAGTCAACACAGTGTGCTGCCTCAGAGGCAGGTTTGCAGTTCTGACTTGACTTTCTGGCTAAAATCTCATGCGAAGTGAAGCACGCAGTGTGTAGCACCCTCAGCTATGGTTCAGCTTGTCAGCAAGTTCCCAGACCTTCTGAAATCTCCTTTGTAAACCTTACTCTTCATGGAGGGGCTGCTGTGATTGATGGAAAGCACAGAATCAGGCTGTGACAAGGCAGAAGTTAAGGCGCAACTGCAACCTGTAAAACTTTATCAAAGAAAATGTCAGTGTGCAGAGTGTTTTGATTCCAGGTTGCAATATTTACATTAAAATTTCTGTATTTTTTTTGGGGGGTGAGGTTGCATGTAACGAAATGGCTTATATTTCCAGGTCTTTCTGTACTCTTAGAACTTTACTTTGAGTTCTGTCTTCTGATTGCCTTTGTTCTTTGTCAGAATAACAACCACTAAAGTGAAAATACTTGAATGGGCATGCAGAGATAACAATTACATAAATGTAGTCAAGATCAGTAATAAAAAATTCATTAATGGGTGGAAAATTTTAAAGAGACTTGGGTATATATTTCTATTTTTTTTTTAGGAGTTTGGCTGAAAGAAACTACATTTAAGTCAAAAGCAAAACTCCATGAACTCTTGGAAGAGAAGTTGACAATTGTTGGCTGAAGATATACTAACATAAGTAATATTGTTTTGGGACAAAAAAAAAATTATGAAAAAGCAAGAGGTCAACAATTTTTTCTGTTGCAACATAGATATTTTATGCTTGATGTTTCATACATAAAAAGGGAAATTGTTTGCACCAGGCAAAAAACATGTTTAAAGTCATAGATTGTATGTTTTCCCTTATTTGTGCTTAAACGTAAGTGACGTTCAAATTTCTTGAGTTATCACTCATATATACATTCCACCACAGAGTTACCAAATGATATTAAAAGAAGAGTTTGAAAATTCCCTCTTCTCTTTTTCTATTCATTTCTTTCCTCATTCCCCCTTCTGTATCCATTCCAGCCTAGTTCATGACCTGCTGGTTAGAGCTTTCCCAGGGTAGATGCCTGTTTGATTTTCTCAGTCAGAGAACTAGTTCACAATTCCTTGGAGACTGTTCCCACTTCTGTGCTGATCTGTTCAATAAATGGGTGTGAGATTAGGACACTTAGCATAGTATTAATCTCACCTGAAACTGGATGTCTGTGCTGTAGACACATATGAACTAGTTAACCTAGGCTGCCTTTCTCATCTCCTGGCACTTCTGGGATAAGATTTATCTCAACTGCCTGAAATAGTTTTGATGAAATTCTCTGTGTAGTCTATAACAGCAAGACAGATGTTGTGTTCAAGTGTGGATGTGTATATTGCAGATATCTAAAATTAGGTTATATAAACCCCATTTCTAGACTCTGCCTAGACTCTGGATTTTTTAATCATTAGTGGGATTTGAGATCATCCAAAACATAAGTGAGACCTGGATTTGAAGGTTTTCACACCAGAGAACTTCAGAATTGGGGCTGTTACTACTCTTCTACTTTGTTTGCACAGATGCTAGAACATCATTGTGCTGCAAACATTTTTTTACCATTCAACCTCATATTGAGCAAATCAGGACATTCATCTCCTTGTCTGTAGACCTCTACAGTAGGTGGATGTCTCCAAGTAAGCTGCACGCCTCCACTAGCTTTTCCAGCTAAGTGATAGCAGTAGGTAATTTCTGGGAGAAATGCAGGTGATCAGTTTAGGTGCCAGTATCAGGATGGGGTGAATTGTATCTTAGGACTGGGTGTTCTCCCTCTGACCAAACAGGTAGTCGTGGCTCCTGCCTCAGATCAAGAGAACTACATCTGGATTAACCATTGTTGCTGAATTCCTACAAATGTATTTTCCTCGGGAAATAAACATTTTTGTGTTACTTTAAAATTACATAGCCCATTTCTAAGTTTTAAGTTGGGCTTTTTCCATTCTAATTATTGACTGATACACCTCTCTTTTATTTCTTTTCAACTCAGTTGTGTGTCCGTGTGTATAGTTGGTTTTCTCAAGGTTTTACAAGGATCCTTAAATGATCTATTTTTAACATGAAAAATTCTTAAACTATGTTTTATACTATAACTTCCTGGTAATGTCAGATTAAATGACAGCGCAGTTATCTGCCTTCAAGAGATTAGAAACAGTAACAGATAATAAAACAGAAAATGTTACATGTGAATAAAAGCTCCCAGAGCCCTCCCACTAGCAGTCAAAAAGTGAAGGAGTGGAAATAAAGCAATATAGAGAGACCAAGTGTAATCCAGAGTAAATATATTAATGCTAGTCTCAAATGTTTTCCAGTTATGTTCTCTACCTTTGGAGAAGTCTTCCTGATTTGTCTCTTCATTATCTCAAGGATCTGTGTGCATTAAAGGACATAAAATGACAAAATAAAATAAAGCTTCCTCAGATTGTAGAAGAAAACAATTGTGTCCCCACATTAGCTGCTGGTATTGTTAAAACATGCAAATTAAAATGTTGGACGATGGATAGTACACAAACAATAGACCTTGAACTTCTTCTAGCCAAAATAAGAATTAGCAGCCTCCAGGTTTTTTTTGCAAGTGCACAACTATCTTGCCATAGCTCTGATTCATACTCTGTTTTCTCCTTAGCAACAATTTACCAAATTGAGAGACACTGTGTTAATTAAAAAATAAATAAACTTATTGTTCTCCTTGCTATTTTCTCAGTAGGCATAATTGAAATTTCTCCTGATTAAATTACTGTATTTGTCAGTTTATTACTCTTGGGCTGCAATATACTGTTATTTGCAGCTCCAAAACATCTCTCTAAAAGTTCAGAATTAATTCCAGAAAGTGGCTGCACTACTTATTACATTGCACCTTAATGCAGATGTGCATCCTGCAGAGGAATGTGTTCACAGAAGCATTATATCAGCATGGCATCCATAGAAATGAATAGATCAGTTCTTCATTTATGAAAGCAGAATGGGGGGGAAGAGGGAAACTGTGAAATGAAGGATCCTGAAAGAGAGGTGCACGTTACATCTGTAAATAGGTTAATAAGAACAAAACACAGGCATAATAAGTTTGCAATCATCCAGTCATTTGACTGAAATGGACCAACCTGAGGAAGCTGCTTGAGTTTCTAAAATGGTCTTAGCTTGTTATTTCCTCTAAATAATAGTCTAAAGAAAAAACAGAGTCAGAACATGACGTAGAGCACTGTTACCTCTGTGAAATAATTTCCTGAGTCAGACACCTAACCTTTAAATAGCTCGAGGCATGGTTTCAGTTTTTCATGTGGACCTGTTCTGTCAGCATGGAAAGCCTACTTGTTTCATTAAATGTGAGAAGTAAATATAAACCTGAAACAATATCATTTTAATACATGATATGAGTTATGATACAGACAGGAACCCCCTCTTGAGAAGCATAACAACTTGTTTTGGAAACTTGGTATAGCCGCTTGTCATGAGATTAAGAGCCAGCTGTACAAATATGATCAAAGGAGGGCTTAGGCAATGTCTGTTAGCTACCTGCTTCATACCTGGTACTCATTTAGCTCACAGAGTGGAATCCAAAGCCTGAAGCTGTGTTTTCAGGTTCCTGATAGTGTAAAGCGAGAAGTGGATACCTAAGAAATCAGCCCCACGTGTTGAGTAGGGGATTGATTAGAGCTACCTGAAGAATGCCACGCATTGCATTGTTGGTCCCTCTGTATGGTTTAGGTCCTTGAGTCAGGGCTAGAGGCAGGAACGGCAGCATTACTGCTTTTTTAAGAAATAGCAGAGCAGCTCAGAGCACTCGTCTTGTTTTGGAGGCTTTATACCCATGTCACCCCCCTTCCAAGTACTCAAATATGAGGAAGATGGGGAGGGTGAAAGAACTCCTTGTTCCTGCCCCAGCACAACAACAAATTCAGGGTTTTTCAAGGCAGGAGGGAAGCAAATGGAATGGAGCCTGACTCTGAACCCTAGAGTGAGGGTGCTTTACAGTTTTATCTTCTGAGCAGTGCATGTGAAAATTATCAGCAGCCCTGAATGAGGAGCTTTGGCTCCAAAAACATACTTCCAGTAGCTGCTGGACTTCAGTCCTTCTATTTCTTCTGACGCTATTATTTTCTGTGGGGCAAAACTGGTTCAGTAATAGTGATGAGAAATCCCTTTCTCCTCTTCTCAGATGCCTTACCAGGCTGCTGAGACACTTTCATCAGGGGCTCGAAACCCTGAGCTGAGGTGGGCCACAGGCTGGCCTTCATAATATTCCTAATTATTAGGTTACACTTCTAAAAGTTACACCACAGCATGCACAGCATCTCTGCTGTTCAGGTTTCTGAACAAGAGTGACTGTGGCTGCTGCTCTTCATGCAGCCAGTGTGTGCGAGATGTAATCTGAGCCAGCCAGCCTGCCCGAGTCCTTCCAGGGATTTGCATGTAGCAGTGTGTGCGTTGTGACCGATAGATTCACAGCCCAGGCCAAGGCACTTCTACACAGGCAGGACAGGTGTAACTGCAGCTGAATGTAGGACTGAATTCTAGGTCACAGAGGTTGGCTGCCAGCAAGTTTTAGGTGCCTTTAGAACAGACAGCCATTGGAAAGGAGAGGGCAGGAGTTTGCCTTGTGGTTTTGAACATGATACCAACGTCTTTCTTTATGTCTACCAATAAATATTGCAAAATGTAGCAATGATTTAGAGCACACATGGAAGGATGTGCTGCATTGTGATCTAGGACTTAGTCAGTGTCCCTGAAGAATCCAAGCAGCTGTGTTTCTGCGATATGATACATGCTGCATGTGTCAAAAAGATGTGTGAAATATCACTCAACATGGAGCTGCAGCACTTCGCAAATGTGGAGGGAGATTAATAGAGTAACATTATATTTCTTGATGATGATCTCCAAGAACTGGGAGGGCTCCAACTTCTGCTTCTAAGCTTATCTTTAAGAAGTTTCACCTGGAAGTCATAGATCTGATCCAGGTCTTTGCAGTGATTCTGCTAATTAATGTTTATTGTGTTGTGCCAAATATATGTAGTTCACAAATATGTAGTTCACATCAATTAACTTTTGTTTTATGTCTGTTCTGGTGTGCAGGGTGCAAAGACTTACGCAGGACCATGTGGAGGAAGAGACTGCAGTGGAGGATGCCAGTGTTTTCCTGAAAAAGGAGGCCGTGTGAGTAATATTTTTTCCTGCAAAACGTTCTTCATGCTATCAGTTCAATACCATTTGCTAGAGGCAAACTTGCATCAGAGTGCTGTAAATATTCAAACTATTGTGTTTTTTTCTTAGGAGTTACTGTTATTGCATCTTACTTCCTCAGGAACTCATAGATTTGACAAGTATAGCAGGTTCTTCTCTTAAAGCTGAGGGCCAAGGGACCTCAGGGACATGGCAAGTGGATCAGGTCAGAATTCAACGGATAATTGTCCCATGATGTTAGATCTGTCAGTACAGATTGTATGATGATGCTAAAAGAATATCAACAAAATCACTCAGTAACTTTCCTGAATTCTTTCTAACAAAAGGGTATCCAATGAGATGATACCTCGTATGTGTGATTTTCATCAAAGCAGAAGGGAACCAGTTATGCAGAACCTGAAATACCCACTTGAAGGAAACTGCTTGGGACTTCCTGGCACTGGGTTGTTGCTGATACCCTTTTCTTTATTTTGGGGAATAGTGAGCTAAGAGGCAGAGGAAGGGAGATGGGGTGGAGGCTATTAGCCACCTGCCCAAAGAGCTCCCAGCAGTAGGGCAGTTCCTATCCTGTATGGCTCGAAGCCCTGGCTGGCAGGCTCCTTCTGTACAGCTTGGTCGTCTGCAGCTGAGAGTGACTCAGCCTTTTCCATCCACCCATCCCTAAGAATAGGCCAGGCAAGAGATGCAGCAGGTCATATGCTCTTTCTGCTATCACTCTGCCTTTCTTCCATGCAGCAGGCTGCCAGTTCCCATTCCCATCACATTCCTTGAGCTTGACTCCACGTCTGAGTGGAGGAAGAGGTGGCAGGAAAGTCAACGTGTAGGTGGAAGGCAAGGAACACTCTTGTTTACAGCAGAACTCCTGATGTCTTTGTGGAAGTCAGATGATCCCATGGTCACCATGCCATGAGCACCACAGTGGCAATACTCCCAATGCCTGACCATGGCCTGCTCAAGATCTGCTTTCCATTACAATAGCCTAATGGCAGGCTGATGAAGTTGAGAACAAACAAACCCTTCCCATGAGACACAGCTTCCGGAGGGGCTGTCTCCAGCTGTTATTGCCCTTCCCCGATCACTCAGCCTGTGAAGTTGAGCGAGTGCCTCCTGCCATTTCCCTCCAAGGGCACTGAAAGACAAAAACTGTTGGCTGTGCGAAACAGCCTCAAGTACGATGCTACTGTGTCTTTCTTCAGTGTGACATTTTGTGTTCTAAGGTAAAGCATGGACCTGCTAGTTCTCTACTAGAGTTCATTAAAACAGTAATCTGTGGGAAAACTACCTAATTTGTGACCAAATATTTTTCTCCTTCCTTACTGAGTGAATAACCCTTAATTTCAAGTTAACCACGTCTGCAAGAGAAGAGAGGTAGCTAAACAGAAGTAATTGAGTAGGTTAGAAAAGCTGAAAATTTTAAGTTATTAAAGTAGAGAATCAGCCAGGTGCCCCAGAAGCTTAGATGTTTAGTATCTAGAAAGGAGAAAAGAGCATATTTTATATACTCTCCACTCTCACTCTTTTGCTTATGTCAGGGAAGTAAGAGTAACCCCAGTAACTAATCAAGCTAGTTAAAGAGACACTAAGACAAGAGAAAAGGAGGATGTTACAAAACATTAATTATATTTTGCTACTTGTGGTTACTGTGGAAATTGTGAAGGAGTATCGGGGAAAGTGATTTAAAGAATTTTATAACACTTCAAAAATTGTGTTTGAATTCTCTGAAATTGTATACCTCATTCTGAGTCAGCATGCACTAAATGTATTTTGCGTCTGCTTGTCTCTTCAGATGTCAGAACCTCAGTTAAACATCTGTTTTAAGGAACAAAACTGGCCTTTAGAGACTAGTCAAATTTGGCATAGCTTCTGGTCTCATGCTAATCCTCAATGGGAATATTTATTTTCACAAAACCTCTGTATAATCTGGCACGACACACATGTTCTTTCTGAGGTGACTCATTACATGCACAATAGACATATTGCGTGTTTGCACTTGTAAGAGTGCCTGAAGAAGTCTGCTAGATTTGTGCTTGTTCAGTGGCTCTCCGTGTCAGGTACAACACAGCTGTCTCTGGGTATTCAGGTAGAAATAGCACTGTGAGAGCCAGCAACCAGTTGCCATACCGTTGCCCTACCATGCAGTGAAAATACACATTAATCTCATAACAGATCTCTAAATACAGACATACAAAAGGTCTTTCTTCAGCTTTCTGCTACTGAATGCATTTCAGAAATTGCTGAATGAAGTTCATTGGAACAGCAAATACTATTGAAAATTATGACAGTAGAAAAGGTCTGAAAAATGCCTATTTTTATTTATATAAGGTTCTACTTCATTTTCTGCGGTTGTTGCAGTTGAAATTTTAAGGTACAGCATTTAGATAAAGGTGCTTTTCTGTATTGTCTTAATCCAATGGCATTTGTTTTTTTTGTTTGTTTGTTTGTTTGTTTTGTTGTTTTTTTTTAAGTGTTTTTTACTAAAATATGCCCATTGCTTTCTTCTGGGGGTTCTGTGCTCAGAGGCACTGTCTGTCTGGATTTGTGAGGATTTAGCCAGACTTTGTTCAAGTGTGCCAGGTCTCCAGATGCATGACAGCTGGAAGCCCTGTGGTTCTCTCTACACCAGTTTTGGTTCAAGACTGATAACACCAGCTATGAAGGCACACAGAAGTTGAATCATGTTTCAAGCAGGCAGTTTCTAGGGACAGAAGGCAACCTAGCACAAATTAGTGCATGCACCCAACAAGCCTGCTGGAAAGAGTTATGGTATCACTTGGCTGTGTTTAGTTTTTCCTCGACTCTTTTTTGGCTGGGCTCTGCCATGAAGCTTTCACTAGACTCAGACAGAGCTCAATGAAGTCCAGTGTGGGTGGGGAAAATGAAGCAGGAGAAGCCCCATCTTCTGCCTGCCATGGTGGTGGTGAGCTGCAGCAGCAAGGCAAATACAGCGGCTAACATGCAAGCTCCCACCCCTCATCAGACCTGCTGCCAGGGCTATGGAGACACATGGGAAAGGCACTTTCTACCACATTTCCATCCTTTCTACCTCATTTCTGAGTCAAACCTTCAGAAAATCGCAGGATGTTGCTGATAACCACATTTGCAGTTCACAGCAAATGCCTAGCCGTTGTTCAGGGAAGTTTCTGTAAAGGCATATCTTCCCAGGGCCACACATGATCCCCTTGAAGCTGCCACCTCCTGTCTTGCTTTCGAGTTTACACCTTTGGAGCAAAACAAAGAAAGGGAACTGCTTTCATAAGTTGTTCTTTCTCTAGTGTCTAATGACACTCCAGTCTTTGTTCGTGTTGACAGCAGGCTAGTTACTTCACTTTTAACTTAGGTGTGTATTTATTGTTAGCTGGATATGAATATCCAGTCTTTATAGGTCTGACCATACCTCATGGTCAGTCATCTGGCCATTCTCACAGCTGGCAAAAACCTCAGTGGAGTTACAGTGAGAATCAAAGTTCCTGCAGGAGTGTCCAGATCCACACAACAAGAAACTACATGTATGTAAACATGTGGTGGAGGGCTCAGGGTGAGGAGGGAGAGGGAAGATGGTGGTCTCATCTTCTCCGTAAGCAGCATGTGGAGAAAATACTGTGAGGAGTGCCAAGGTGTCTGTGTAAGAAGGAAGGGAGAACGGGTAAGCATTGATACTGTATTGAAATTCTATCTTGAATAAAACAGAGGCCCTGGACTAAAGGGGAAAAAAAAATCTATTTTATTTTTTCTACAAATTTTTATTGCAACTCCTAATATTTTAAGATTTGACATTATTTATAGACCATATATTGGGCAGAGTATAATATATCACCTTTAAAAATTGTTAGTACATGAATACGCTTATGTAAGAAGTGGTAACTCCTTTCAGTACAATGGCCAACTGTTTGACCTATTGAAGTTCATAATCAGCCTCACTTCATAATCAACCTAGAGGACTTTGTAGAAAGTGGAAGTGAATAGAAATCTTTTTGATCTTTCTGTAGAGTGAGAAAATGTGCTCTATTGAAATCTTGCTTTGTACTTTCTGTCTGAGTCAAGCGTCTAGCACTGCTTGAGCCAGTTAGCCCTTATTTTTGCAAGGGGCTGAGATAACGGAAACTGAAATGAATAGACAGTTTCGTGTCCCCATAAAGGCCATTTTGTGGGAATGCCAAAACATTTATTTATTTTTTGTTTATCAAGACTGATATGAGACATTTCTACAACTCCTATACAGATATTTGTTGTATTGCTTTCACTAATGCAATGGCCAAGGGTAAACTATTACCAGTTCACCTATAATCATTTCTGTCTGTTTTTGAGTGCAACTATGAAATCTAGTGTCTGATCTTAACTTACAAGCACTTTCTGTACCAGTTTAAATCTTTACACACAGACTAGATCTAGCAGATGTTCTTCTCCATAGTTTAAAATAATAATAATAATAAAATACAACACTTAACTATTCTGAAGTTAATTCCATTCTTGTGTTTTCAGGGAAATGGTTAAATCCAGTAAATACATGTTATTAACTGTTAGTGTAATTCTTGAATTTCACAATTAACCAGGTTCTCAGCTGGTATAATGGCAGTAACTCCTTTTTAACTCTTGGTTAGTGTAAACTGATATATCTAATGAAATCTGATATTTTAGCTTGTTTTTACAAAATAAAAGCACAAGAAGTTTCTTCCCATCATAGACCACTAATACATCTAACCCATTACTATGTCCCCGGCAGTGATGGTAGGAGGTGCTTTTTAGGGGGAGCACAGAGATCTGGCAACTTTGTACAGTCCTTTTTAATTAAAATTGTACTGTTAGAGACGTGACATATTTTTATATTCTTTCAATATCTGTGTTTCTCCCTGGATTTGTCTAATCTTTTTCTGAAGCTGCTGTGTGTCTTTACAGCCGTCTGTGGCACCAAGGATTCAACTAATCAAACAATATAAAATTACTATCCAACCTGTTCTAAGCCAATCTCTTCCTAATACACCCTATTTTCAGTTCTGTAAGATCTGGAAAGGAGCAATTCTGCATTTACTTTACTCCCTGCTCCCTTAATTATGTAAACGTCAATGTAAACCTCAATGACATCCCCTCTCGCCTTTCTCTTGTCCAAAAGGAAGAGTCACAGTGTTTTTAGCCTCTCCTAGGAGACAGCACTCTAGTCCCTAATCCCTCTAGTCTTCTCTCTCTGGACTCTCTGGTCTTTGAGATACCACAACTGTACACAGCATGCAGGATTATGGGTGCACCAAGGTCTTAGCAGTAAACTGATACCCTCTTGTTTTCCTCTCAATGCCGCTCCTGAGGCCTACCAACACTGAAGTTTATCTACCCACCCAGTGATAGACTTCCTCATCACCATCAAGGTGTTTAACACCTTGAGAAAGGATAATGTCATCTACAAATTTGTGTGTTTCATGGCTCAGTCCCTGTTGCATCTCCATTTTGAAATGTGACTGCCGAGCACTATTCTTCCTTCAATCTTTCTTTTAGCCTTCAATCCATAGAAGCACCTCTCTTCCAACCCCAAGGGAATTTATTTTCAAAAGTCTTGGTGAAGAATTTTGCGAAAGCCATACTGAAAATATTTTATGGTTACTAGGTTCTCCTTTACCATGCTTATCCGTGTGCTCAGTTATGATATTCTTTAAGGTAGATGACTGCCTGGCCAAGCAGAGAAGTCAGACATCCTGGCCCAGCCAGCCACAGTTGCCAGAGTCTACTCCTGAGTGTCTTTTTCACATGGGAGTTGGGTTGGCACCAACTGTGGCTATTTGTGACAATGGGTTACACACCTTGGCCAGCAGTTCTGCAATTTCACACTTGAGGTCCTTCAGAAGGTCTAGTTGAATGTCACCACTCTCTACTCACTTACCAAGGTCTGCCTTATCTATGTTATCTTCTACTTCCTGTATATTTACCTGAACTTAATCTGGCTCAAAAAATAGCTTAGGTTTGGGACTCAAATCTCAAACACCTTCAGCGGTAAAGACATATGCAAAGATTTCCCTAAGTTTCTCTGCTGTGACCTTCCTGTCCCTGAGTGCCCCTTTTAAACTTTTGGCATCATGTACTGTTGTTATTTCCTTTGAGGGCTTCTTGCTTTGCTTTAAACAACTTTTTACTATGAGCTTGATGATCTTCTGCAAACTGTTCACATTCTTTTTTAGCCATCCGAGTTGCCATTTACTCTTGATCTGGTTTTTATGAGCTTTGCTGTTCATTTCAGCAAATTTTTAAATGTGAACCTTTTTCCCTACAATAGCCTTCTTAGCTTTTTTATGAGCTATGCAGAGTTTTATTGAACTGTTTTATATTCTTTTTGATATGTGACACAGTTTACCAGGACTTTTAATACAGTGGTTTTGAAAAGCCTCCAGGTTGCTTTAGGCTTCCTACATTTTGGACCGCTTTTTTAGTTTTTTACTATTCGTCTGATTTTTATGTATATTCCCTTCTTGATATGGAATATCTGTGTGATGCATTTGTTTTGTTTACTCCATCTGACTACAGTATTAAATTCAAGTTGTATTGCAAAGCTATTACAGAGCAGTTCTCCCCCTAGTACCTCTTGAACCTGTTTCTCTTAGCTGCTTCAGCTCAGCCATTCTTGCCTGTAGAGAACAAATCCAGGACCCCTGCCAGGTTGCATGTACAAAACCTGCCTTCTGGGCTAGTAATAACACACATTGTCTTCTCTGTGTAAAAAAATAAAAATAAAAAATGAGTGGTCTGCTCTGTTGTGCAGCTTCTGCTTGCGTCCTGAGCTTAAAATAGGTAAGCTCTTGAAGGTTCATTAATACAACTTCTCATTTGTGAGGTGAGTAGAATTACTTTTCTTTTCCCTGCTCAACCCATTATCAAGCTAAGTAGCAACAAGGAAGATCTGGCCTTGAGGAGACATACCTGGGAATAGTGGGGAGAAGGCAAGCTGACCTGAGCTGCACTTCGTAAGGATGAAGAACCACCTGGCTAGTTCATATGCCCTTCAGACATCCTCAGAAAGCCACTCAACAAAAATCTAAACACTCCCACCACCAAGAAAAACTCTACTGATCATATAAGCCAAAAATTCATCATGCTTATGTGCCCTGCACTAGCCTACCCTTGCTTTTCTTTCTTTTTGTTCCTTCTTTCCCCAAAAAGTAATTATTTTAAAAGTCTCCTGTTTGTTGTTCTGTGTTTGCAAAGCTTTGGTATTGAATTCCCTCATTTATCGTCAAAAGTATCATCAGATTCTGCAATGGAATGGATATGAAATACTTCCCACCCCATTCCCTCCCCACCTCATCCCCCAAAAAAGAAGACACTTCAAAATTTCATATTGCTTCACAGGCAATAGGTAATTGTGCTTCTCCCTGAAAGCTGCCAGGAAGATGCACAGCCTCAGAGGGGAGTTATCTGAGAGAGGTATTTGTAGTGGTGGCAGATTTATAGGCAAACTACCTGTAGTGCTAATAAACATTATGTATTGACAGGAAGGCACCTTTCATTATTTTAATACTGTAATCAAGTCTAGTGTGGTATATCAGGTTTTATATATTTTTTCTCAGGCTGGTCAAAATAATAGTGGAGAACAGCTTACCAGGGACTGTAAAAGAAGAAAGTGTTACCATAAAAAAAGTGTTTAATTGTCTGAAGCTGAACGCAGCTCTCAGATGCAAGAGTACAGTTCCCTTTTACATACACGTCTGAGGATATGGTTTCAAATGTATGCTTTTGTTTATGTTTGTACTTGCATAACACTACCTAATAAGGTCCTGCTGGCATACCTAAGTCCCTAAACTCTTGATATTGTTCCACAGGCATCTAAATCTTGGGTTTAAGGCTTAATAGCATGAACTATTAGTAGTGAATAGTTCCATAATCTCTTGAGTTAGCTACCAGAGAAAGGCAGGATGCAGGTTTGCTTGACATAAGTTGACTTGGTCAGTCTGAAACTCAATGCCTAGTTTACAACCTAATATTTTATTTAGTGCAAATTGCCTAACCTGGGCTACAGTGGCTATCAATCAGTCATGTAGCAAGACACTCATGTTGGTTGCTAATTGCTGTCCTTTAGTACATTTGTCCTTACATTTTTTCAAGTGAAATATGCATGTTTCCTTTTCAACTCTGTTTATACATGTTTAATCAACATCAGGGATCTTTTTGAACTGGTGGACGGAGGTTAGATAACTTTCCCATGAGCAAGGAGCAATAGATCTGCCTTTCACATATGCATTCTACACAAAATCAGAGATTTGGGAAGAGTCAGTGAATGATTTTTCTAAGAACCAGTTTCAGACCAAAAAAAATATATATATATATATATTAAAGAAACAAAGTGATTTGATACGTGCACATATGCAATTAAATGTATAAGCCAAAATCACATTTTCATTTGTAAATGTAAAGTATATTTTAAAGTCTTTTTCAAAGTTTAAATAAAACTAAAATCTTTCTTTCAGATCAAACAAAATCTGCGCATTGACCAAAAATATTTTTTTTTCTTCTTTTTCTTCTTTTATTTTGTGGAGCATTTCTGCTTCATCCACATATGAAATGTTAAAAAATAAAATAAATATTGCACTTTTTCTTTAAACCCGTTGACCTAGATTAGAGCTGTGCAGATATTTTTCCTACAAGCTTGTCTCAAAAACCTTTGCAATCTCAGCTGGTGTGACTAGAGAACAATTCAACGGTGTTGGACAAAGCTCAAGAATTAGTATAATCAATCAAAATGAATACCAAGGTTGCCGTTTAAACAAAATTAGGACTGAAGTAAATGTGCTGGATTAACTCTATTTGTAATACAGGTTCAGCTCTTGTATTTGAAATGACACAAATGCAATGCCTTTTGCATTAGCTACATATTTGCTTGATTTATGGGTTTCTTGCAATCAAATAAGATATTACAGTAGTTTGATAGTAAGTTGAAAAGGTATTTCACTGGTATTTTAGGAATTTATTTTGAGAGCAGCATTTTTAAGAGTGGATTTGGCCATCTGCATGTCACAAATTTGAATGAGAGATGAAGAACAAAAGCAAGACAAAACACACTAAAGTGTTTTACCAGAAGATAAAAAAAAAAAAAAAAAGACTTTAAATTTAGTTGTAGAAAACTTAACTGCAGCAATGAAATAATGAAAGGAAACTTTAGCAATGCTAGCTTGTCTTGTTGTAGTGGAAAACTCTCATGGTTATAATAGCTGAAACTGTAAGAAAAACCCTCACGATAAAATGATTGTGAGTAAAAGATGTTACTCACAATCATTTTAAAAAATTATCATACCTTTTAACTCAAAATTAAACAGCTCTTTTTGTTGTTGTTGTTGTTACTTCCTGTCTTCTTAGGAAATATTGAAGGTATATTTTACCTCCTTTAGAAAACAAGTACATGCAGCTAAGCAATTCTGTTATTAAGTAGTCATCTGTAATCTTTTCACTCGTTGTGGTCAATAGTATCTGCACAACACAGTACATTCTCATGTATCATTGATATTTTTGTTTGTGTTTCTCATAGGAATTACACTTCATTATGGAAATGAAATGCAGTCGGCTTTGTTTTAGGACAAATATACTGTCCATTTGGCTAGACCTTCAAGCTTTGATTTCTGACAGTCAGATGGTGCAACTAATGCCCAGAAATACTTCTGGCCAAGTTTTACAATTTCTGCTTACTGTGAGCAGTAGTTGAAAGACCGTGCAGCCTGTGGATGATAGCCTTGCTCTGTAACTGGGTAGCCCACACAGCCGTCCAAGGGGGATAATGCAGGTCATCTTGTAATGTTTAAATTGCACTCTAGAGAGTGTGAATGGTTTCTCATGACATGTATCCAAGGCTTTACAAGTTTCTCAAATAGTGCTTGTTTCTATTTTCTGTATTTTTGTCACATGGGAGCAAGTAGCATTGACCCATTTTCCTTTTGTCTTATTTGGTAAGCACCAAACTATTAATGGAATCCTTTGAGTCTGACCTGGACAGATCAGGAATGTGGGAATGGGCAGAGTGTCATCATGTACAGTGTCTGCCTAGGCTAACATAGCCCATTCTCAGCATTTCCTTAATGACACTTAAAAGAATGAATGTTCTTTTTTTACCTCAGTTTGTATGTAAGGATTCCGAATACTTTTCGAGTATCTTCACATAATGAACAGGACTGTGGAAATATAGGGAAGTGCTTCCATTACATTGATCTGGAAAAGGATGAAAAGCATTAAAATACCTTACACTTGGATACTTTCTTTGGGAGTATTCAGAAAGAAGATCTTGAAGGATAGACTTCTGTGTTTTAGGCATGGAAAATGTCTCTAGACAATGAAGCTGCAAGCCCGAACAAATATGTCTGTGCAGTGTTTTTTCTCTCACAGACTTAAATTATTTTCCTGTGAAAATATTTTAGTAGTCTGTCAGATTCCCTTTTGTCTGGTATCATCACAGATGCCAATGAAGTACAATTCTTTGATTTTTTTTTTTATTTTTTTTTTTAGTAAGGGTCATGGCTGTTTGATGATAACTGTCACTTATTTTAATAGTTAGCAAAGCTCATTTTTGCTTTAGCTCTGGTTAAAGAGATATTATCAAGCCTTATAACTTGTTTAAAAGTAGATTTATGAGGCCTCAAGGTTGTTGGCAGAGCATAGTACTGATTTTAGAACAAAAATGAAAAGTCCTGTGCTTGCTGTCCTCAGGACATATAATGCTTTGCTCCATCCAGGGCACAGCAGCAAATAGAGTTTTTCTGCCCAGTCTATTAAGGATTTGGATGTGTCCTTATTAATTTATTCTGATCCAAATATTCCTCTTTCCCACCTGAACTACCTCTTGCTTTTGGCTGTTTCTCAATTTCCAGACCCTCTACTTCTCTGTTATTTCATGACCTGCTCCCAGGACTATCCCTACTTTACCTTAAATTACCTAGAACAGCATTTCCTTTGTCATTTCAACACCCTTTTTGTATTAAAGGTTTCCTGTAAAGGACTTTTCTTCTTTGTAGCCTGGAAGAGGAATGAGCAAAGCTCATCATCAGTGAGATGAACTCTTCCCCCAGAACACAGGGTGCTGTGGTCCTCACTGCTAGCTGTGTTTGTCTTTGGGAGGATGTAAGCTCTTTGGGGCAGGAACTGTTTGCCTTTGGATCTTTGCACAGTGCCAAGAGCATTGTTAGCACTCTCACGTTAATAACAGAAGTAGCACGCCAAGGGACACGGTGACAGCTTCCTTCAAGTAGACAGGAGCTCCAGCAGCAAAGGGCCCAAAGGCACCACCCCGTGCTAAAGGTGTTGGACCCAAGTACCTTAATTATTCTGGTATTTAATGAGAGCATGAGCTGGCATGCTGCTTTATGGTTAGAACAAATTTTCCATGGCATACACTTCAGCTCCAGTATGACTGCACTGCTCCTGCAGCGTCTGTCCCTCACCACTGTGAGACAAACTCCCTACTCAGGACAGAGCATGCTCCTCCATGTGCGCAGTATAGGTGTGTGGTTTAACACTGCCTTGTTAAAACTTGCCCTTTTCCACAGCTTTTACTTCACTTTTTATTTGCTAGAGACTTTGCACAGGGGAAGGAGGATAGGCAAGCAGACAGGCACTGCCTGCTTTGTAGGTGTGTGGTGGCAGAGGATGGATCCATTTAATCCTTTTGTTTACCTTTTTGTCGCTCAACCCCATGACACGACTTCAACTTGGCTAGCCCACACTCGGTCTAGCCAGTGTGGCCTTCCCCACGCCATGCAGCTGCAGCTGAGTGCAGCCGCTCAGGGTCTGCTGAGCCACAGCTCCCTGTGCAAGTCCTCCCCCTCTCCGCTGGCTTACTTCTTTCAAACAGTTGCAGAGTTAGTTTTGCTAAATGACGTGGGGTTATAATAAATCAAGCAACAAGACTTGTGCTGTGCTTCCTACTGTATGGGAGAGGTCCATATGGTTTAATTGCTTCCTCAGAGCTTCAGATATATGTGTATAAAATCTCTGAAGTCATGTGTAACTGCCAAGATCCTATGGTGTGGTTTGGAAAATCCATGCAGTGAACTCTCAAACGCGGCAGATGTTCACTGAAATATAAATGTAAAGTGAAAGAAGCCAGCTTATCCAGATAAATAACAGTAAAGAATTCTACTGAAAATGAGCTGAGCCTGTGCCCGCAGACAGAAATGCAGAGGAGCAAGCACCCAAATGCCCTGGTCGGTGGCTGGGTCAGTATGCAGCTTGAACAGTGAGAGGCCATGGGCCCCGCTGCTTCCTCCATCGCCATCCTCCTCCCCTCAGCCGCAGTGCTGCCAGTGCTCTCATGCAGGGTGGGATGGGTCAGGATTTTTTCCAGGCAGCAAGGGGAGGATGAGACATGGTGGTTCCTGAGGTCCATACCCAGTGCTTGCAGCTGAGGGGAGCAGAGCCCAGCCCAAGCCACATCCTCGGGCCCAGCAAGCGTGTAGTGGTTTATCTGCTGTCTGGCACAAGGGCTCAAGCATCTCTTGAGGAGGGGAACGGTATGTGTTGGAGCAGTGCTTTTAAACACACGGGGCACCTCCGCGAGTGCCAGGTCCTGTTCTGCAGTGGTAACCTCAGTCAAGTGTGCTGGAGCACGGGCTCGCTTCTGCTGCCTGAGCCACCTTCCTCCAGCACAGCACCCGAGCTGCCACAGGCACTCACTGATGCATGGAAATGGGGAACTGGTCTGCTGGGGTTATCCCAGATCTGTGGCAGCTCACAGAAGGGAATGCTCATGGAAAGGATCAGGGTGCCCTCTGACCGCTCCCATGAACAGTAGCATGAAGAGAGCCTAACGCTGTCCAAAGGGGCGACATGCTTCATCCCATGCCCTGTCATGGTATGGCGTGTGCAGAACAAGAAACATGTGGAAGGGGCTGAGGTCCTCCCCCTTGGTGGAAGGAGACACTCCCTTCCCCTCCATCCTCATCTTTGCAGTGAGCAGTGAGTGGCTGGAAGGGCACACTGCTCTGCTGTGGCAGGGAGCAAACTACATATATCACCATCAAGGATATGCGTTGTCATCGCATTCATAGTTAATAAAACTATGTTTTATTAACATAGTTAATAAAACTAAGTACAGCAATAGTTACTGCTAGCCGGTGTTACTTGTATTTAATCATCAAAAAACCTCTGAATAAGTTTCAGTGTGTCCTAAACTGATGTTAAATACCATTCTCAGTAAGCACACTTTAAAAAATAATATATTTCTGTCTGCTGAAAAAGCCCCAGCGCTCTGGTATAGGCTCACACACTGTAGTGTCTGCAGCTTCTGCAGCTCAATGCATTTACACAGCTGCAGTGTTGGTTACTGTTTACTCCCCCTAACAGACACCCTGTTCTGCATATTCCCTGTAAGGATTTTCCTTCTTTCTCTATTCTTAGTCCCAGGCAAATACCTGTTCTGATTTGTAAGTCATGTAACCTCACTGACTTCAAAGATGTTTTGCATGGTGTAAATCAGCACACCAGCTGGCTGAATAAACCTCACACAGTAAGGCATGATTGTAGAGCTGAATGTGTTCCTGCGTCTGTGCACTAAGTCAACAGGATTCCTTTTCACTTTTGCGGGATAAACATACTTCTCTGCTGTGTATTTACAATTGCTGGAACACTCTTGCAGCCATTTGTGAATCCTTTGCCTCAAGAGATCTCTGATGTAGGCATCTTCCATACTGTACAATCTCTTTTGTATTCTGTTATTCTAAACTAAATTCTATTAAAGATCCGAGGAAATGCATGCATTTAGAGGTTGCATATCTTTTATCTGTGTCTGATGGAGCACAATCTCTTTTCAATTCAGTTAAAAGCATTCCAGTAATGAAATTCAATACTTATATTATAATTGTTCATCTGTTCTTGTAGCTTGTTTATTCAAGCAGCTACAACAGTTTTCATAAAGAAAATTGGTCAGCTTGTGTTTTCTCAAGTATTAGAATCTTTTCTTACCAAGAGCTGAAATTTAAATCAAACTTAAGCCTACCATTTAAGCAGTGATTTAGCTCAAGGAAGAACTTCCTCAGAATTCAGACCGTAGGAAAGCAAGCCAGTCCTAGGGTCCTGTGAATTAGCCAGCCTCTCCAAGAGAGTATAATTCCCTTCCAGCATGTGTTGCAAATGAATCCCTTTAGCTGTAGGCACATATAAAAACTTCCAGGAGGTATCCCACCCCAGACATGGCTTTTCTGAATAGATCACAATAATTTCCACAACACGCAACTTGTTTGAAGGAATGCAAGAGGGGCATTTCTGGTGTGATGATTTGTTGCTGGTCTGATTAGTTTTCAGAACTGAAATTTGGCAAGAGGTCAGGTTTGGGTTTTTAAGAGCTTTTTTTTAAGCATCTAAAAACTGTTGGGAGATGTAAAGTGTGTTTCATAAGACAGTAGAAGCATCTCAGATAAATTTAACTGTGTTTGACCAGGGGAAGACCCAGGTGTTTTAAATCAAACCTACAGCAGTAAGTAGGGCCTTCCAGAGGTTCCAAGAGGGAAATGCTTCAGCTTCTATCTTACCCTTCTGTGAGAACCTTTCAGTTTCTTCTAATGGAAATAGGAAATATCCATCTTTGCTTAAATTTGACTTTCAGGAAGAATTGAGATAAAACTATCCGGAGATATCAATCTGCCACTCTCCAAAGTAAAACAGCATCAAGACTTCCTTCTTAGAAGTGCTTCCTTCCATGGGTACAAAGCTTTTGTTGTAATTATAGAACAATCAGAAGTTTCCTTGAGTTGGTTAGAATGGGATAGATGGAGGAAAGGATGGTATTTAGAAAGAAAAATTGTAGAAGGCGTATATAGTATATATGTAGAAGGTGTATACATAAACCAAGCAGAAGGCAATCTTTTAAACTATCCAGTAATATTTAGATACTAGACTGTCATGAGGTAAGCAAAGAAAGAGCAAAAAAAACCTCAACAATGAAGTAATACTAAGAACCAAGGACTGAAAACACATTTTGTCTAGTAACAAGTATTTTTTCCCTGGGAGCGGAAATATTGCACAACCCATGAACACTCCAGAATGCAAGAGCATCAGCCAGCTGCTGAATGATGAATTTCATTTATTTCCTATCTGACTTATGAATATTTGGGCAGATAAATATGCTAAGAATAAATTCTTATGGGGGCTGTGAAACAGTCCCATGCTTTGTTTATGACCCCAAAGCTTAGAGCAGTTTAGTTGGTGGCCAGCACATATGCCTTTCTATGATACCATGATGTTTGTGATGCTCTGATGGCTCTTGCCAGCTTTTAGTTTGATATTCATGCTCCTTTGGATTCTCTTGCAGCCAGTCAGATGCCTCTCTGAAATGATGTAATCTGCTCTGCCGCTGTCAACGTGATTCATATTTTTACTGCTTTGTGGCTGGTGGATGTTGTGCCCAAGTAATATGAACTGCACATTTGCTTTCTGTTATGTGCTACTATGTGTGTTCCTGCAATCACTCCCAGACTCTGTTACTTTATTGCTGTATTACCAGATCAGTTTCTGTGGTCTATCCCTCTCCTTTTGGTTGGGTTATTACATATCTCAACTACATGAGACACCTAGGGGTAGTCCAATTTCACTTTATTCTCCTTATCTTTAACCCAAATCTGCGGGATGCAAAGTCAATGTCTGTTAATATTCTAAGTGGCTGAGCCTGTGAGTTTGTGAACAAATATTCTTGCTTGGGTGAAAGCTCCATGCTGCCTGAATGCTGATTCAGGATGGACTGAAAATCAGCTCTAAATGTTCATATCTAATCCCGTGCTGGTTTGGAAGAGTATCTATTAGCAAAAGCTCTCCCACACCTATTCAGCTCTTGGATGAGTGCATGCACAGGTCTCTGTGAGGCTGATGCCAGATGACATGAATGACTGGTGGGGGTATGCAGCAGACCCAACCACATGGGATGTTCAGTCTTCACAGAGCCTGGTCCTGCCTAGGAGCTGTGAGGGTTTGGACACACTCCACAGCAGTGGGATTGTCCCATGTTTCAGCCACTAAAAGTAAAAAGCTTTGATGTGTGTATGCAATGTTACAAAAGTCTGTAGCTTGCCCAGGCTTCAGACAAATGCCAAAAAATACTTCCCTAACACAAAATCATCTTCATTAATGAAGAAGTTGCAAAGGAAGAGAGTCCTTCACAACTTTTGTGAGTCATACACAAAAATAAGTTCCCACAGAGACAAGCCCAGAGACCAGGGCAGGTCTATGCCGTGGCCCAGCATCAACAGACAATGTGGAAAGTGTCAGAGGGTTAAAGAGGGAGCATTTCTCATTTAAAACTGCTAACTATCTGCATGTACCAGCTCACTGATTCTTTTATTGAAGTTGTGTTACAGAGAAGAGACAGAATCAATTAGCATGACAGATAATAACAATTTATGTTTTCCAGAGTTTGAGATTATCACATACTGACGTCCATGCACCACACCTTCTTGTTCAGATACCCCCATTCAATACATTCTTTCCACATAAGTTTTGAAAGTTTGAAGGAAATAAACAGTGGGATCCATGTTTTGGATAGTACATCCCAGTTTTGCACATTGGTTCTCTGGAGAAAATGGATGTGAGTTGCATGCATTGTGAACAAGTAAGCTATCTAAACAGATGCTGCAGTTGTAAAATACAGATGAAGAAAAAACTCACTTGTCTCAATATTCTGTCCCTTTACGTTTTCAGCCAGATGTCATATGAGTACTTCAGTACATGTTCTCATGTTCTTGAACACTCTGTTGAAGTGTTACACAAAACTGAGAACTAGACGGATGTGCGCACATTTCCCAGATGAACTGTTTGCCAGCTAGCGCACTGGAAAAAAGTGAGTTAAAAGTCAAAGTAAAGAAACTCCTCTTGAGTATTTTGATTATGAGATTTGTAGGGTTTTACTGTAATAACTATAAAATAATTACAATTTTCTTCACGTCACAACATTATTTATTTTCAGAGCAAAGTTCAGAAAATTTTGAATGATAGTATATAATATTTTTTCTACAAGCCATGGCTCCTTCAAATATACATATGTATAGTTCTTTTTTCAAAAATGATAGATTGCCAAGTTGTCCGACCTCTCAAGAGAGGAAGTTGGGAGGACAGTTTAGTAACATTTTCTTTCATTCCTAATGTGGAATAAGATCAAAAAATATGTATTTTAAATTCCATTAATAGCCTTATCTTTTCTAAACCATAAGGTACTGGCAAAATAACAGCACAAGTAAACATGGCTCTTGATGCACCACATTAAAAAATGGCTTTTGTTTATGAAAACTTTTTTGTTGTTGTTGTAGAAACTTGTGGGAATAATGTTGTATTAATGGTAGGATGTTGACCTTTTCCAGCTATGGAAGATAGTCTCAGAACAGGATCCAGGAAAAACAAACATGGAAACTACTTAACTCCTTAGTTGTGTGCCTGAAACTTTGTAAGGAAGCATTATTTAAACTCAGGCTATTGTACTTACAGATTGTGTCATTACATTAAAGTGCCACACACGCACAACTATTTTCACTAAACACAAAGTTATCAAGAGCTTAAGGGAATAAATAACTTCTGTGAAGAAGAATATTGCCATAATTTCATATAAAATGCTGTAATAAATGTAAAAATATGCAATCATCTGCTATTGTCTGTATTTTGTCTACATGTATTTATAGTCTCCCAGGTCAAAAGTATGGAAGTTTTCTCCAGATTTTAGGGTACACAATGTGATGAACAAAAAAAAAAAAAAAGTTAAACCAAACAAGTCCCTGTTACTTAAGGCTCGAATTCATGGTCCTCTTGTATGGTAAAAACGGTCCCCTCTGATTCCTTAAGTGAAAAAAATAAAAGCGTAAGTGAACTCTATAGGACTTAGTGTGCAGCCTTTGTGTGGCTGCGGAGTCCACACGCACCTCTGCCGAATTCACTCCTGATCTGAAGGCTGGCCACAGAACTTAGGCGTTCCTGACTTCCACTCCGAATCTTGCAATGAGCCTGTGGTTGACTTTGGAGTTTCCATGTTGTCTGGAGAGAAACTAATGAAGGTCAGCATGGGGGGAATAAGAAAAATCCTCTGAGCACCCTGTCTTTCTCTTTTTGGACTGGTTGCAGTCAGTATGCCAAGGACGTAGTTTCACTATCATTCCTGTTCCTTTGCTCACACCTGTTTCTTCGAAAGACTCTCCTATATCAGCAGATTATAGCAAAACATCTGTTAGACCTTCTTGCAGGACAGTTACTGAACATCAGCATCAGCTTCAAGAAGGAAATGGAGCTAACCCAGTTCATATCAGCTAAGCACCTCACCCATGATCTCCACTAAGACTGCTTGTCTCATTTTATATTCTTGTCACTCAGACTGTAGTTGTCACTATGAGAAAAAAAAAAAAAAAAGACAGATTTTGTTAACATCAAGGTATTTTAACCTTTTCAGTAAACTGTGCAAGTCAAGAAACTGCAGGGTGTAATCAGGCATTACTATAGTGTATCAATTCTCCTTTCAGATTGACCCATGCCCTACAGACAAATGAAACCAGAAACACTGTTTTTAAAATAGGTTTCTTTCCCCAAAGAGATTAGATTTCTGTATCGCCCATAGGCAACATGTAAGAACTACCTTTTAGTTACTATAAGTGCAAATTTTACCATTCTGGGGCTCTCGGACCTAGTGGGACACGTGGTACTTTAACACACATATTTGTCAATAGAAAAACTGAGCATCATTTTTGTGTAACATGGGAGTATATGAGAAATTATTACAAAAAAAAAAAAAAGAAACAAAAAGTATTTCCCTATCCTCTATCTATGATATTAAGTTGGCCCTGCTTCTGAGAGGGTTTGGCAGCTAGCTTATGAAGCAGCAGGTATTCCTAGAGCTTGCAGTTTGCCCTACTGCAGGGAATCAGCACTGATTTTGGCCTAGCTTTATGTACTTCTGGTAGCTTACTACAGTACTTACTACATGAGCATATGAGATGTGTGTGCAGCCAGCACATCAACAGAAATGAGGCTGCAGCCTCCAGGCAGGCTGTCCTGCTTTGTAGCCTTGGGCTCACAGGAAATGTCGCTTCCCTTCTTGGCTTAGCTGCAGACTCCTGGTCTGTTGGAAGCAAAGTCATGTAAGGTGAATCTTCCAGGAGCTCACTTCTCTTTAGTTACCTAAATAAAACCTTTTAAAACATGTATCTAGTTCTGCCCATTATGTCCTAATTTTTGGTCATCACACTTATTTACTGAAAAATTACTATCTGGGAGTTGAAAGCTTCTTAGAGGACTTGGTGCCAGGGTTTGGTACCCAGTATTTTGGAAACTGGGTTCTTGTCTCTTGCTTAATATCACTGTGGTTGAGCTTCTCAATCTTAGTAAAGAAAATGTAGTAAATATAGTATATTTTCTTAGTAAAGAAAATAGTTCCCTCCTACCTTCAGCTCTCTTGTTTACAGTGCAAGCTATCTAAATAGTTATTTATTGTGCATGTAGAGTGCCTGTCACAAAGAGGCCTTGATCTCTTTGAGACTCTATAGATTGTGCAAATTATAAGCACTTACTACATTTGAGAGGTTTTTTCATCTTATTTATGTCCTAATGAAATGTATGGTATGCCATCTCTGCTACTGTTCTCAGCACAGATGCGTCTAACTTTCTCTTAAAGATCTCCAGTGATGGAGGTGCTGCAGTGTTTCCCAGCAAGCTTGTCAACGTATCTGAAGTGCTCTGCTGGTATCTCTCTGCTGTTATGTACCCACTTAGTCTTTGCTACTGCAGTCTGAATTCTCACATTTATTACTTGTATGCAAAGTTTCTTGTATCACTGATCATTCTTTATTATTTTTCTTGTGACTCTCCAAAAGCTATGTTCAGTTCTGAACTTAAACCATCTGGCCAAGAGCTTGTCAATACTGAGAAGAGCCTGGGACACTTAATATATTTTATGCAGTGTACATGTATATGCCTGCCTACAATACTCAACAATTCAGAATTGAGAAAGGTCACTAGATGAGAAAATTGTCATTTCTGTCTTTGGTTATGCAATCGCTGTGGCATCTCTTCAGATTTTAATTTGATCTTTGACAAATATGTATGTATCTGAACATTGCAGTTAAATATTTGCTACAATTCCATTTATTTCCAAGTAACTTCTATTAGAAAGAGCTAAATCACAGGAGGTGTAGAGCTATTGCATAGACTATAAGACAAGTCTGCAACAAATGCTGTAAAAATAGTCAGTTAATATGACAATAATTCTCTTTTCCTGTCACAAGGAGGTTTCTTGTGTCCCAGGTCAGAACCTCGCACCATCCTGGAGGCCCAGAATATTCCTAGAAAGTGCCAGAAATTGCAGTCTGTAGTTGGGAAAAGGTGAGGAGCGTGAAAAGAATGTGACATTCACCAACAGTTATGGAAATGTGTGTATACTTCTTTGGGTTTTAATATCATTTCTCTTATCAAAGGTTAGAAGGAATGCTTGCACAACAGTGCATCTTGTTTTGATAGCCAGGTAGTAAATCAGATTAAGGAGGTGTTAGTGTATGTGTGTCAGCCTGTAACTGCGCAGTGCTGTGTGGAAGCACAGCGTTGTATGTACATGCAGCATGATACCTCCTCAACTCCCTGTGACTCCAGAAAGTGAAAAAAGCCTATTTAGGACTGCCTTTTCGAAGCCAGTCAAAACAAAGTAGAAATAACCGGAATCTGATCAACCACTGCCAATTGGCCAAAATAACTGGGTACGCTTCGCTTAGGTCAAAATTTTACTAGAACATATCAGTCAGTGAGAAGTTAATTTTCAGTGTAACTATGCCAATGAATACCAAAAACATAACACTTTGAAAACTCAGTAGATGGACAGTGCTCCCATTTGTCAGCAGCTTTTTTTTCTGTTCACTAAGAAATGTGGGTGGGGGGCTAGGGGTTGTGGGAAGGTTTTGTGGGCTTTTTTTTTGATTGGAATAGTTTTAGTATGATGAGGACAGTCTTGTAGCTATCAGTTGTATGAGTGGAATTTTATCTCTACTGGGAGGTGAGCTCATTCGCCTTTATTGACCTCAAATCCATGTTTAGAAAAAAAAAAAAAAATCAAAGTAGAATGCATTCTTCCTCTTGATGGCTTACTCTTACACAACACAACTGCTTCTTACCACCCAGCGTCTCCTGAAAATTAGCTTTGATTTCAGCCTGTTTTGTACTTTCTGCTGCTTTAACAACAATGCAAGCCCTCAAATTGGCTATTTGTTTCTCTGGCTGTTTTTCAGTGACAGATTTTAGAGCATCTCACAGCCCATAAAAATTGCATCAAAGTGCTCCAGCCATCTTCTTCCTTTTCACTCTTTTAAGACCCGGGTATGGAGTAGAAGTGAGGCAGGATGTTTTATTCACTACAAGGTTCACTGAAACCCTGCTGGCCATCCGTGCTACCAGGCAAGGAACCTCCCTAATTTTAGAGTGCTTTCCTATCCTTTCACTGCCTGTTTTTGTTTCTCTCCCTGGCTATCCCCATGCCAGCCCCACCCTTCTCCTGTAGCTAGTCCTTTTTTTCTCCAGGAATGTGTAACTGATGAACCTGAAGATGCTCTTCTTGCCAACTGGCTCTTTGAAGAAGAGATTTAAGAAGGGTGTGGGAGTGGACTGTAGAGGAGACAGAAGGAGGAAGGTTGTGAATGAGATTTGTCTAGGAACCTGTGGTGGATAGCTGGGACTAAGGCTGGAGAGGAGATGTGCAGTAGTGGAGAGCGGTCAAAACACAGCAGGACTCAGCATTGCACAAGGGGAAGATAATTTAAGTTGTTTCTGTGTAAAGGTTTATGTGGTAGACATGATCCCTGATAAGCTGTCATGGGACAGAAGTTTGTGTTCCTCTCTGTGTTCAAATAAAGTAGCTGGAAACTCAGGGAACTGGGATATTGTCAGTGTAACACTTTGGTTGTCTGAGGGCCACTTTAGGCTACAGCAGTGCCCAGCGTACCCACCACACACAGTCAATGTGGTTCAGAGCCATGTTCAGAGCCATGTTCAGAGTCTTGCTGTGGGCACTGAGCACATCGCTGGGGGTGAGTGCTAGTTAGTCACAAGTTGAGTTCGGCCAGTCAACAGCAAATAGCCTTTCCTTGTTACATACTTGATTAAAATAAGTTTCTTCTAAGCTAAAGTGAATCTGGCTCCCAAGTCAACCTTTGGAAGATTTTCAACAAACCACTTAGAAACACAGTGAGGACTTAGTGATATAAATCTTACTTCAATAAGCATGTTGAGTTGCAATTTCCCAAGCCCATTCTAGCTGTGGATTTTGTAATATGTCCTGGGTGACACCAGGAGCCACAGTGGTGTGTACTTTGTGTGCCAAGCTTCCCATCGCTGCCTTCGGCCATGGAGGCCAAGGAGGGAAGTGTGTGCTTCTGGTGGAGGTATAAAGTGACTTACCCATCCTCCTCCTCCCATGCTACCTAGGAAGGGTTGCAGAGGCTGGGTTCATGGGCCTGTCATTTGCTAGAGAGACCTTCCAGGTAAGCACATGTGGATGGACGAGAAGGCAGAGGCTGGAAGATCTGGGTTCCAGTCTCCACTGATCATGAAAGATCTGTATAGGTAGGGGAGAGACCCACAGCTTACCTCATGGAAATGCCACGTGTCCTGTCAACTCCATGAGAAGGTGAAAGGGATTTTCCATACAGATGCCTTCACAAGCTCTTCCCTTCGTGGTTGGTCACCTGTAGCTCCCCCCACTGTCACAGTGCAAGGTCTGACCCAGGATGATCCAGAGCTTAGAGATCAGGCATAAAGGTGGTGAGAAGAAGTATTTCTTATAGAAGGTAACTGAAGAGAAGACATTATGTTTTGTTGCTGTTTCAGATAGAACCAGTACATACAAGAAGTGGCCAAAAAGTAAGGAAATTCAAAACTAATGGTAATGTTACTCTGTATGATACATTGTAAATTTTACTCCAGTAGTTTGAATTTAATTTTGTTTGTTTGTTTGTTTTTCTTAATTAGGCAACTGTCAGTAAGAGGCTCAAACTTGCAATTAAATTCAAGTTTGTAGAAGTATTCCTTACAAAGAAATGCTAGCCCTCTTGAACTTATGCACATTAAGATAATAATCCAGCTTGTTCTAAAAGAAGGAATTCAGTGAATGGGAATTACATAAACTCTTCCATTGGTGTTGAAGGACGTGATCTATAAATTAGTAGATTGAGAGTAAACAGGAAATTCCACAGAACAATTTCAGGATAAAGAAACTATAGCAGCAGATGGAAAGATGTTTCTGTTGGAAGATTTTAGGAGTTGGTTTTGATAGCATCTACCTTTTTGAAAAGAAACAACCTCTCTTTCTCCATGTTTTTGTTCTGAATTTCAGTCGTGCAGTACCAGAGCAAGGCTAGCACCAGCAAGGGTAAAACACTGCACAACTCTTGTCAAAAGCTTTGTTCCTATATGCAGATCACCCTTTTTTTTTTTTTTTTTTTTTACTCTGTGTTTAGTCACATTGACAACTTTGTGAGCATTATTTGTCTGAACAGACACCTAAGTATGTTAACATATGAACAAGCATGTTTGTATATGTTTGATGGCTTTCTTCAGGTTAGAGGAAGATAACAGACAAGTGGTATAGAAGAAACCTTTATACCTCACATATCTTATATAATGTCAAATAGATGTAGTGTGTTTTCTACTCATTTTAATGGCATGACTCAGCTCTTACTAATAGTTCCTGGTAGCAATTACTCACAAAAGACTTGGTCTTTTTATTTGACCAGCTTTTCAGATAACCTCACAGCAATATTCTAGCAACCTGCTTTTTACAAAGATATTACCAGAACTCTATTAAATTTCTTACTCAATAGAAAGAGAACACTTTAACATAAAAAATGGACATAATGTTCACATCCACGAGTTATTATTTTCATAGCAACTACTTTGTAAAACAAAAGAAAAGTACAAAAAAACAACAGAAGAGAGACTAATTAGCAAATAGTTTGAATGCTTGAGATAAGGAATCATAATGGCTAGTAGGAAAGAAGAAACCTCACATTTAAGATAGTTTCTCAGCAAGCCACATAATAGTGTCCAAACATACTTCCTTTTGGCACACATTGGTATACACAGACAAAAGAAACAGGAAAAGATTTTTTTAGGTCCCTGTGTCAGAAGCATGCACTTATGGAGAACTCGGCCATAAGAGAAAAATGTTGCCAATATTTTCTGAGAAGTGCTGTATTATAATTGGAGTAATGTAAGTCTAAAAAGGATGCTTTTGTTGATCAGGTTCTGGTTTTCATCTGTCCACTTTCTTGTCTCAGTATTACCAATATGCTCTGCAACTGAAAATGGAATTTTCAGTTAAACCACGGGTTAAACCACGACAGGAATATAAGCCAGCTCATAGCTGATAAAGAAACATTGTCCTTTGCTATGCAGAGCATGAATTTGCACGGCTGCTGGAGACATGGCAATAGGCAGAAAAGCTGTTCAGTGCAGCCAATGTTGGGCTGCTCAGTTGTTCTCAGATCTAAATATAAAAAGCTTCCCGTATTACATTTCTCTCCCCGGAGATGGACCTCCAGAGCATGGAGCTCAGCAGGCATGCAGTAGGGATGATGAGCCAATGTGAAAAAACTGTGCCTCCCCTCCTCCACAAAAATGGACACCTGCATGACACAAAGAGGTCTCCAAGTGCACATTTGTATATGCAAGACTGCTTACTCATACTTTTACTGAACAAATCAATCTTGAAATGGGTATGAGTTTACTGGTAAGAAAAGTCATGCAAATAATTTTAGTGAAGCTTCCTTTTTTCTTCTCTGTAATATGAAATAAACAAAAGAATAAACTTGGACTTCCTTAATGTACAGTTCCAAATTATTATGAGTTATTGTTATACCACTACCATTATTATCAGCACAGCAGTTTGGTCCTAATCCTAAAAGATTGCTTGATACATAGAAGGAATGTAAATAATAAGAAAAAGATATAGTTTCACCACTGCACATTATGCTGCCTGTTGAAGCAAAGGAGACAAACAATTGAAGACAGGACATGTTAACCTCTGATGAGGCTGTAAGAGCTCTGCCAGTGTTAAGGAAGAAATCCATGATGGAATTAAGAATTAAGCTACTCAGGTCCACAAAGTGTTAATGCAGTCTCTTAACTATGAAATTATCCTATTGTTCTGAATTTATGTTTCTTGTCTGCATGTAATTGGTACCAACTCATTCATTAAAGTAGTGTCTAAGCTGAAGTGTACTGTAGGTCCCCCTGCAGCCAGCCCTGCAGTGCAGGTACCCCTACAAGATTCCTTTATTCTTGATGAGCCTGGGGCTCTTCCAGTAGAGTGTAGGGCAGATGAAGATGAAAAAGGAGGTGAAGTGCACCTGTGTCTGATCCTAATACACAGTCAGGAAATGGGTGGGATCAGCATCTCTATCCAAGAGGTGGGAAGCTCTGCTGGGTCCTTCTCTTTAAATGTAGCCTAGCTGTCTTGCCAACGCTAAAAAACAGGGACCAGATTCTGTCCTGCATGTAAAAGGACTTCTTAGTTTGAAGACCAACTGTAATCTTGAACTCTGCAGTTCCCTATGAAAATTCCAGGACTTGAGTTGCGAAAAATCTGATTTCTTGCCTTGTTCAGATGTGTTTTAAATAGCCTAGCTGGATCTCTTAGCAAGGATGCTGACGCAACTCTAAATAAAACTACGCAAGCAGCCCAGCTATGATGCCACATTAATCTCAACAAGAATATTCTTCCAGTGCAAGTGCTAAACCTATTGCAAGAGTTTACAGAGGAGGAGATGATCATGCAGTAGCTACTTTGTTTAACATTTCTCCACGTCTGTGGCTAACAACGAGTTCTTGAGTGCGCTAGACACTACTAGAAAAGGGAAGGATTTTGCAGCTCCTGGCACTGCATATCATATACCAGCAGAAAAAGCAAAGATTTATTTTTGCTTGCTGAATGAGAGGGAGAATGAAGTGCTGAGAGCTCTGTAACGTTTCATACTCTTTTAGACGCAAAGAGCCAGATGAATATTGTTGGAAAGAATGTGTTTATACAAGAATCATATTTATCTCAGAAGCTGGGGTCCTAACATTAGATGAGGCATGGAGTGAAAAAGCTGAGCATGTAATAACTCAGCAAAATTCCTGCTTCTGCTATGTATTTGAGTAAGCTTCAATTACTTATGTTTAGGGGTTTGTTTTCAGAATGGCTCACATAAAATTTCTTTCCAATAAATATTCGCATATACATTGAGCACAAATAAAATATGTTTGTTAAAGAAAGCATTATTGTCCAACTTTGCTTCGCTTCCCTGAGACAAATGGTCACAAATGGTACTGTTAAAACCCATGCATTTGAGGCTTTCGGAAAAAAAATCATCTCCCTGCTTTTGGATAGAATATCGGCCTTGGTCTCAACCTTGCACTACATTGCAGGTTTTTGATAGTGCAATCTGGATGGATTCTTCTGGGGTCTAAGAGTACATTCCCATGCTCTTTGACTTCATTGATTTAATGGTAAATGGCACATTCTTGGAATGCTTTCAGCGGAAAGATTCTATATAATATGGATATGAATAAGCTTGTGAAATAGTTTGTATTTTAAGTAGAGCTGTTATTCCCTCTTGTTATATTAGTGTGGTTTCTTTCATTCCCATGTTGTTCCTAAAGCTTGTTCTTGTGAGAGATTCTGAGCTATGAGAAATTGGAGTTAAACTAGCTTTTATTATAAACTGCTTTCTAAGAAAAAAAATGAGAGACATTGGAAATTTTCCCATTGCACATCTGTTAGATGTTAGGCCCAAATTTGTTCCCAGTTCAGCTGCACTGGTTTAATACTGGAGTGATTTAATTGAACTCAGTGGAGTTAATCAGAGATGACAAGGCAATAGTTTGTTGCAACATACTTACTGTTTAACTACTGGCAATGGCCATGTCTAAGATAATCTCAGATCAAGAAAATCTTATCATGAAAGGCAGAGAAATCTATGAATAAGGAACACCCTGTTGACAAAGAAACTGTAATGGCCAGAAGTTGGTCCAGAGAGAGCCTTATTCTAGCAGACTTCCACCATCAATCTTGCCTTGCAGTGGAAACCTCTTCTGCATCCACTGCTGCAATCCAGTGAAAGTCCTATTCCAGCGTTGTATTCACTCTGTACTACCTTTGGATATCCTTTCCATTTTAGAAATAAATCTCACCCAGTCTGAGTTCTGGGTTATAAACTGCATGCATGTAGTTCAGTTCACATGCAGATTAGGGAAAATAAAAGTTAGATGGCAATAAAAGTCCTTTTAATGAAGGAGGGGCACAAGCTGTTATCTCCTTCACATTAGTTATCAAAGTCATAGCTGTTAGAAACAGTTCTGTTGGAAAAGAGATGAAAAATAAGACAGATTTGATTTCTGTTAAGTCCTCTTTTGCAAAACTCCAGCAGAGGTAAGGGGAATTAAAGCTGCTCTGCAGAAGCAGCTGAAGAAGTTCCCTCCAACACAAGGAAATCTTAGGCTGGAATAAAGCCAGGAGAGCCAGCCTGGTGACATTAACTCCATTCACAGCATAGCAGGTGTAAAAACCAGGAGACAGCAAGATGCAAACATACCGTCCTCCAGCATAAAAGCTTGGAAACTTCACTTGCTAGAGTATGGCAGAACAAATGTTAACAGAACTGATTTTGCTTACCTGAAGTATTTTCAAGACTTGAGATGCTTTATTCCTAAATAAGGCAAAACTGAGATTATTTTTCTTTAAGGACTGAGATGGAAAATCATGGTTAGAATGAAAAATATGCATGGCAGTGTAGCCGTGCTCTAGATTTAAACCTGAACCAACACACCTGACGTGGGTGCTGCAGCCTTTGTGCAATTCACCATCACAAGGGTTGGCACCAGTTCTGGTTTTGTCCAAGACTTCCACACTGGAATTTGAAAATCTGTCCCAATTCACCACCACCACCACCAATGGCTTCTAAAACAAGACATTCAGATAATCATTTCTGACAAATCAATGTTTTATGATTAGAAAACATTCACTGAAATAATCTTAAACGGCTCTGGGTTTAGGGCTCCTAAAGTTCAGTGCTCAAATCTCCTTTGACTGACCTAAAAATTGTTGGCTGGTGTGCAGCAAGTTGTGCCGTTATTGCTTTTATATTCCCATCTTTGTTTAGCCCTGTAATTCCAGAAATGTTGCAAGCATGCCGTGGTTTAGTTTGTGTTTCGGTTTGGTTTTTCACAGCAGTGAGAGTGATAAGCTCTTATATGGCCTAATTGGGATCTGTCAGACTAGTAGCACTTAATTGCACAGACTTTTTGGCATTCGTGTGCAGCCTTCAAACACAGTGGTTCATGAACAGGACTAACTGCAGCTTATTCATTGCTTTACCATCCATGGTCATAACATTTCACTAGTAGTGCTGCAGAGAACACACTGTATTCCTGTTAATATTACATGACAGCTTGAGATTTTTTGGAAACCTCTTCCCTCAGACTGTTTATCCCTCTACATTTATATTTTTCTAAAGATATGCTTTACAGCCTGTTTACTTACAAAGGTGTCAGAAGATTGTTTACCAATAAAATGTAAATAAAAATATTTAGAGTATATCAGTTGCCAGTAAATTTTCTTAGCCACAGTTTTTTTTAATGTTAAAAATATGTAATGCAAAAATGAATACATTTCAATGATAAAAGGTAAGTTACTTATTGAGGTGTATTCACTTTCTTTCTGCCGACCCCATAATCAAAATAAACCGACAAAACCCACTTATTTTCTCCATTCAAACCAATAGGCTGCACTGTTTGGATTTCACTTCCACAATCCTTTCCCACAGGATTATCACACTCCTATCATGGATAGTCTGGCTGAGCACCAACTGAAAGATCAGACAAATCCAGAATGGCTGTAATCACTGCTTAGAAGTTCTAATTCTTATTTCTCCACTCAGAACTTCAAATATATAACTAGTAGTACCGTATGCAAACATTATTATGATTTTTGGTGGATTTAGGGCACTGGGAAGTGCAGGCAAATTTTGGAGCAAGTTAATGAGAGTGAGTCAAAAACTCTGCAACATGTAAGTAATTTTGCAGGAGGCAGACTAGAGCATGTGAATAGCCATGGAAAATTATCTGAACTAATCAAACCGACTTATCATGAATGAATAGTCTTTCTGTGGAGATAATGAGGAGGGAGTAGACTGGAATGGTGTAGGAGAACTTAAACAAGGAGCTCTGTATTTCATGCTTGTGATAGTAAGTGGCCTTGGGACATTAATTTTTTAATAGCTTTTCTGTCCATTTTTAGTGGTGTTGTCTTCATGCAGACAATTATGAGTCTCTCAAATGATTAGGTGAATTTTATACCACTTCATAAAGAAAAATGAGTATTGCATGAGCTATACTTGATGTTTGTAGAGCCTATTGTGGATCAGTAGCATGGAGATACAGTCTTCTTTACTCAAGGCAGATGGGCAGCACTGATGACAACTGTGGAGATACAAGTACTGGGTGCTATCCCATTCTTCTCAGTCTTAATGAAGACCAACAGAAGGAAAATATCACACTAGGATAGCACCAAAGACTCCCTTATACAAGGCAGATCAACAGCCTCTACAAAGGAAGGTCTCCTCTGTTCTCCACCCCCTCCATCCTCCCAAAAGGTAATCCACTCAGAAAAAGCTGGCAAAGAGATGGCTGTGTATGCCTCATTTCTGTCTCCTAACAAAGCTGAGGAAAGATCTCTGGCATATATGGTGAGAAGCAGCTAACAGTTTGGGAGAAGTTCATTTGAGCTGTCTTGTTAAACAGGCACTGCAAAAAATAATTGGTCTGTTCTTTAGAGTTGGACACTCCTACTGGTCTCCCATGGTCCTTAAGAAGCACAGCAGGGAGAGCAGCCACTCTGCATAGCACCCATTCTCTCCCTAAAAGGAACTGATGGGCTTTGGCTAAGAAGTTAGCCTGGGCTTAATTTAGCCAGAAGTAACTCATACTTTGCATTTTTTAGTCTGTGAGCACCTACCACGGCAATGAGCTATAGCCAGCAGCTTCCATGGATGCTGGTGGCTCTTCTCCCATGCACTGCTGCACGTCAGGGCTATTTATTGGCATAGCAGTCATGTAAGAGTGTCTACAATACATACAATTTTTGGAAACGTACATATCACAACATTATTACAAACACTCAGTGTTGTACCATTTCAGTCTCACAGAGGATATATAGAAGCACTTTAAAAATATTCAAAGCATTTAAAAAGAGGAAGTTTTAAGTACTTGAAATTGCTTGGTAGATTTTCCCATGCATCCCTGATACCCCCCATTGCTTGAGGGAAAAAAAAAGAAAAAAAAAGTAGGTGTGGCTGCAAAGATACATGACCTTGAGTGAGGCTCTGACAATCATATCACGTACTGACGGTAATACAGTACTCAAGTTATCTGAAAAGGCAGAAAGGCATATTTTGGGCCATATCTTGAAGGCCATAAAACACTGTTTTTCAAGTTTCACTTAATTTGTTCAGTGACCCCCTGTGTACCCATGTACCCATGTAAAATGTTGATGGTCAGCTTGACTATGAGTACCTGCCACAGTGATTCTCAGATTTCTTTTGTTTGTCTCCACTGAAGATGGTCTGCAAGGTGCCCTTTTGACAGTTGTGTCTGACTAGGACATTGTATTTAAACCACCACCTTGTAATGTTCCTGAGGTGGAACAAGGCATATTGATTACTGCTAAAATCTAGTCTTTTAAATAATGTTTTTTAAATCATGACCCAAAATTTAAGATAAACTGTATGATCAGTTTTATTAATCAGGAACTGGTGCATTTCACTGAAGATATACATGTTCCATTAGATTTAGAGAAAGAACTGAGTAACAATTTTAAAGTGTGCTAAATGCATGCTTGCATATTTTCTATTTAATCTCAAAGATTTAAATGATTTTTTTTTTTTCATAGCACATCTTTGGGACAATGCATTGCTGTGTTGCTGTGTGTGTTTTAAATTTCAAGATTTTTTTTTAATTATAATGGTGCAAACATGCTTTAGCTAGCACGATTCAACAAGTCTTAAATTAAGCCATAGCTAGTCTTTTCATGTTTACATTTTTGTCACTCTGTGTTATTTTCCAAGCACATATCTTCAGCATTTCTTGTATGAAGTTGTTAAAATCTGCACAAAAAACATATTCTGAAATATGCTTCCAAGACTCTTTCTTATTTTTCTCCATAAATTTTAAGAAGTCCTGTTTATCTGTGTGCTGAAGGATTGCTGCTGGTGCTGAGGCTTATTAAAAATAATTAGCAAATACCAAACTAGCAGAAGTAGAGGGGTTTGTCTGAGACCTGTAGTTCTTTTTAGGTGTCATAGGGATTATGATACCCAACTGGGTAAGGAAAGCTCCCTCCTAACTCTAGAGAGGTGAGCGCGAGGAGGTTTTGGCCATTGACTGGAGGGAAGGGTTCTTCTGGAAGTGTGGTTCCCATCTCCATTTCATCACACAGGAGTGATACTGCTGTTAACTCAGCGCAACCCAGTCTCAAGCCTCTGTCCAGCCTCTGTCCAAGGAAATTCAATTATCCTATTGCTGTGAAAAGATATCTCTCAAAACTGACAGTTTGTACTCCAACTACCAAACCTCCTGGGTGCTGCTGCTGCTCCCTGGGGAATGAGATGCCTGTAGCTTTGCTTGTTTGTTCTGTAATCACTCTTAGAAATTGTTAAGGTAAAAGTAAATGTTATCGTAATTTCTTCTTTAATAAAATAATTACAATTTAACTACTGTTTGGCAACTGCTAGTCAAGGAACAGTGTAGGGGAAAAAAAAAAAAGTAATGCAGAAAGAAGCAAAGACAAAACAAAAAATCTACCTACATTTTATTTTGTTCTCAGTAGATACCCTGTTTTAACCAATGAACACTCCATCTGAAGCCTGCATTTTTCAAAAACTGAAGCATGGCTCAAAGGCAGCACTGTCATTGTGGGAAATGGAGGTGTGTACTTGAACTGCATCAAGTTCCGGGATCACTATCAATTTTCTTCCCAGTTTTCTTCCCAGCGGTTTACATGCAACTTCACCTCTTTTTCTCAACTTCCCTCCACCTTAGACGTATAATTTCTAACATTTCCAAATAGGATTAATGGCTGATAGGTGGCTGTCATGGCTTTAAAAATGATTATGTTTCTTGGCATGACTTCATGGAGCATCTCTTGCCCCAGTTTAGGTATTTTTTTTCCTAAAAAAAATTATGTTTCCTTAGTATTACTAATTTGTTCATCCATAGTGAATGAAAGAAATCGCTGTAGGCTTTACTGTTCATTTCTCTTTGTAAGTTGGAAGCCGTGTTTCTTAAAAACATATTAATTAATAGCTGTACCTCATACGAATACATAAATGAAAGTAGTGTATGTGCTTTATTAATAGCACAGAACAGAAAAGAGTAGAAGAAAACAGTTAACCAAACAGCTCTGGCGTAATCATGTTTGAAGGAGATACCAACTTGTGGGAACCAAGGAGCCTTCAAGCACCCATGCTTTGGCTGTGACTTCTAAATTCTTTGCTTCAGACCTGGTGGAGGGTTGGTGGTTTTTTATAACTTCATGATAACAATTTGCTGAGACTGTATGCAGATGGAATTTGAGCAATGACTGTTTCCCACTGAGAAGATAACAACACAAGTAAACAGTACAGGTGGTAAAAATCCTGACAAAGGCAAAGGCTTGCCAGTTCAGGCTGTGCCAAGGCATCCCTGCCTTCCCTGTGCTGACAAAGCGTGCTCTTCCTCCCCGGGTCTTCCTCACCATTTCTCTTTCTCTTTGCCTGATCCAACTACTTTCAGCAGGTTTATTTTTCAGTTTCATTTCTTTGTTTCATCAGCAGTAGTTTAGGGCAGTAGTGTTCTTGATGCTGTGCAGAACACTGTGTCCTGTTGTCAATTAACTAATTTCTCAAATCGTCACTAATTTCAACTGTCAAAGATCAGATATTCAACTGGGGATTGAGGTCATCTCTTCTCTAAGATAGGACTTGAATGAAACAGCAAGCTACTTAGCTAAACAGCTTAAAAGCAGTATCCTAACTCTAATCTTTTGCTAAAGCTATTTCCTTACCATTTCTATTGTATTTTCAATATACATTTCACCTTTTTTTCCAGATTTTCTGTGTATTAAGATCTTAATTTGTTGGGGAAAGTTCAGTTAAAGAGTTTTTTTCTACAGAAATCTCAACCATTTTGCACAAAATAAATAAAATACTTTGAATTTCTGTGATGGTTTGACATCTATGGCATCCACATCTCCATGTCTAGACAGACCTTTATAAATAACCAAAATTAATCAAGAAATTGTATTAAACGATTGTTCTCTCCAGAAGTAAAATAGTTTTATTGAATGCTGAAAGGAAATAGTTTTGATATTTTTGTGTGCCCACACTCTATCATAGTTAATAATGCAAATTTTTTTTATATGATGCTTCATTAAAATTCTTCCTAACTTGCGTAATCCCCATGGGGTTAATAAACTCCATTCTTTTAAAATTAGTTCCATCTTTTCAAGGTATCTAATATGTGCAGAAACCAGACAAAATCATCAAGACCAAAAAGAATATGCAAATAGACAGTTTTTCTTCATTGCTGTTGGGTTAACCAGCTGGCATGACAAGAAATAAATTTTCATTGATATTTAATACATTTGTTGCTGCATATGTATCCCTTGATAATTCTTTCATCCTTTTTAAGACAAATGCATCTATATTCACTTTTTAATGCATCTATTCAAAAGTCTGCTGTGGGTTTTTTGTTTGGGGGTGGCACAGGAGTAGGAAGAAAAGCACGGCCCTAGCTAAGAAACATGCACAGGAAGCTGAAAATCTGTATTATTTTGCTTTCTCTGAGTCTTATTCTAATCTCTCATTTTAGATGCACTTTCAGTTATTTCTTGTGCCAGAAAGTAATGAAATAATTAGTATATATTGAGAAAAAAAAAAGACAGGTTTCTCCTAGGAGTGCTTGCTAATGTCTTATTGTAGAAGCACGTAACTCAGCAGCAGAGACTTTCTGCAATCTAGTTCAGAACTTCATGTACCACATAAAGCAGTACTGTCTGTACAGTGACAGGCAGGGCTTTAGCCAACATTATTACACTGTTGTAGAACCAGAAGCTTAGGTTTTCTCATCTGTAAACACGTAGGAGATCTCACATGCACATAGACATGACTGCAGCAAGCCCATGATTGTTATATCCACAAGCAGATAGTCACAAACTTATGTCTTTGCTTTTACTAATAATGCAGACTTCACCTGAGCATTTCATAGTAATTATCAATGTTTAACAAGAAGAAATTATAGTGCCTCATGTGAATGACCCCTTATCGGTTTTAAAGAAACTAGAAGGCTTTATGGCTTATGTTAGATACACAGAGATCTGAAGACAGCAAACCAAAGGGAGAATAAATACATACACAGACATTAAAAAAATAAATTGCAGACACCACAGAGAAGAAAAAATCTAAGCACTGAAAAAATGTAAACAGTAGATCTGGTAAAAAGCTAATTTACAGGGCCTCAGAGAGGATCCTGGACATCAAACATATTCTGAATCACAGAATGGTTAAGGTTGGAAGAAACTTCTTCACATCATCTAGTGCACATCACCATCACCCCCCTCAAGCAGGGTCAACTAGGGCAGGTTATTAGTTAGCCTTGGTTATTTTCCATATAATTTGGGGGTTCTTGATCTCTAGGCTGTAGTGACTCATTTGACCATCCACATTACGACAGTCTGTACTGAGTGCCATAGCACTCAGTAATGATACTGCTCAGGGTTTGTGTGCTTTCATATAATGTGTTCTTTGGCTCTTTACAAAAATAAGAAAAATACAAAATAAAAGCAAAATAAAAAAGATGGAAATATAAAATACAGGTGTTAGCTTGTGTAGAAGAGCTGACATTGGCTCTTTTCAGCAGCTAAGTAAAACCTATAAGCTCTCCTAGGTACAGAGGAAGTTATAAAATTAGAGTTGAAACCTTTTTAGTGGAGAAAGCAGGGAGGGAGGTCAAAGGTCCATAGGAGCCACATAAACATAAACATGAACATGAAGTTCATTTGTTATTGTCAAAAACACAGATGATTGATGCTGCCGGTGGCCATTCAGGTTTCACATTCCCAGTGGATCCAGGACCTATAAATCTAGGACACATGTTTCAGGATCAGTTAATTTTTAGGAAAGGAGGTATAGCTTCCTATTTACTTTTTAATTCTTTCATCCTTGCTTGTAGCAGTAAGGGTAAAGCAGAAGAGGCAAACTAGCAGAGGTTCAGGGTTATGGTTAACCTGTGAACTGCACCACTGTGGCCTTTCATCACCAGCAATTCAAAGCTCCCTGTCAATAAATGCAGTCTTTCCTATGAGTCTGATGGAAGCACTTTATGGAGGTACTTTATCACAAGTTCATGAAGACAGCACAGTACTGATTTATTTGACACAACTCATACTGCTAGCACATCATATTTTTTTTTTTTTTTGCCAGGAAGGCACTAGTTTAAGACAGCTTAGAGGCACTCCACAACCAGAATCTGAAATACTGAAGATGCTCTCCTCAAACTGAAGCCTGAAACTAGTCCCCAGTGATTGGGCCAGATTAGTAGTCACAACAAATTTTTTAACAACCTCTGTTATTCCTGTGGAATGTGAAAGCTACTTCTGCTGTTTCTCCTTGTCTGGAAGGCCTTTCTGTTCCTTCACATAACCTGCATTTGCCACCAGTTAGAGATCAACCTTATTTTTTTTCCCTGGCCTGTCAAACTAATAGTACCTCCTTCAAGAAAAAGTAACTCGCCACTACAGTTTAATAGTACTTTAACTCCCTTTATTATCTGCAGATAGAAAAGGAATAAAGGATCAAAAATAATGTTTTGCTTTGATTCTTCTTCTGGTCCTCTGGTGAAACAGCCACGTAGCCTGCATTGTCTACAGTAAAAGTTTTAAAACTTTCCAATAGTTTTTGAAATCAGTGTTTGAAATAATAAATAGGCTTTTTCCATGAACAGCTGTAGAACAGTCTGCTGATGATGTTCTCCAGAGCATCCTTTCCCACAAGTGACGAGATTTTGGAATCTAGAGAAGATGTGTGGGCACACTTGGCTACCTAAAACTAGACGTAATGGAAAAATTAGATTTCATAATGGATCTGGAGAACTATATCTTCCTATTCAAGTTCATATACCAATCTGGTCCATCTTCAGGACTGCTATCACAAGCAACATTACACAAAAAGAGTATTTTTTTCAGCTAGGTGATATGGAACTATTTCTTTTAGGATTCAAAGGAAAATATTTTCACTCTTCTCCCTGATTACAAGAAAGAAAAAAAAAAATGAAAAAAAAAAAAAAAAGAGGGAAAAAAAAAAAGTGGGATTACAGAGACTTCTCCAAGGAATCAGTTGCTATAATAATTTCCCCCGATCATTCAGCTCCCCTAAATCTAGTTGATCTAGCTTGATGTAGTACTGTAAAATTATAAAAATGTTGTGCATACAGAAGACAGGAAACCTAATTGTATTATATAAAAAAAGAACTGAGAGTTTTCAGTATTTCCACTTACTACCTAAAGATGGCAAGACCTCTCATTGACTATTTATTTTTTTGGGAGACAAGCCCAGCATGAAGCCAGGCTCACCATCAAAGTGATGGTGTTATGCTAGCAAGCCACATGCACTGGATGGAAGACCTAGGGTTCATGTAGCTTCATCATTAGGCTTCAGTAGAGTCCCTGTTGCTGAAATCTGTACACCGTCCTCATTGATACTAACATAAGGATTTGCAACTCATATAGAGAAAACAACTGTTTGAGCTACATTCAGATGATCTCACGGCACCTTGCTGCTCTCAAGGACCATCTGGCCATAGAAGTGTTAAGAGAAAAATAGATGTCACTTATTCTGTATCAACAGCGGCTCTTCAGAGCGCTGTGCACATCTGCCTCAGAGCCCCCAGTCTTTCCTGGTGGTTCAGAGCCAGTCACCTGGCCTTCCTGGGAACTCAGAGACCATCCCAAGCTGTAAATTCCCAGGACTGCAGTATGAAGGTGCCTAAGGTCTGCAACAAGTCCCCTGTGCTGGCTGCTGGAGAGCATGTTCAGGGCTCCCGTGTGGAGAGGGTATCTCAGCACAGAATTTATTAAAACAGTCACAGCCTCTGTAAGGGATTTAAATTCTTTCTACAGCTAAAGTAGCTAGTAGTAAGTTGCATTTAAATGATCAAGTCAGTTTGATAGCTGTTCCCACCACAAAAATAGTTACAGTTTTGTCTAACCAGAAGAGGAGCACAGAATGGAAAGATTGGCATATGACATACCGAGTTCCTGCAGGGGTTTTAATTTTCACATAGTCTTAAACTCATGGAGCCTAATGAGCTTAACATTTTGGCCAGTTGCACAATTTAGAAATTTCAACAGTGAATGGTTTTTGGACAGAAAAAAGATGTTCTCACAAATATGAAAAAGTGAACAGATGTTACTATTGGTGCTTCCAACGCCTACTGACAAAAAACATCTGTGTCGAACTTCCTGAATTTTAGGATCTTGAGAACACTCCCACACACACCACCAAAAGCCATTTGAAAACAATTGGGCTGGCAGATCAGTTTTCGAGTCTATTACTGAATGTTCCAACAAGAGCAGGTGCTGCTTGTTGTCTTGTCTCTAGGAGCCTGGCTGGCCAAGCAGTAACCGTGCCGCTACCCGAAACAGGAGCGCCGGCTCCCTCCATTATGCAAGGTTTAGGATTTGATGTGATTTAGTAAAAGGCATAAAAAACAGTTGATCCTAGTACAATAATCCAAATAAAATGAGCGGGGAAAAAAAAAATGGCAATGTAGATGCTAGCAGATTTGAAGAATTATCACACATTTTTTTTGCCCTGAAAATTGTCTGGCTTTTGTAATTCTGTCAAAACCCATGTTGAATGAACAGAATTTTCTTCTGTTTTGAAAACACACTCATAGTGCTAAATATGTCTGAGGCGTTTGCTGTCCCTCAAAATACTCAGTCAAACATTTGATAGGTACCATGACCAAATTCTGCCCCTTTATATAAGCATGATACAGCAGCTGTCACGAAGTAAATGGGAGTTCCCTGCTTCCTCCTGCTCCACACCCTGCATCTTAATATTTGTCTGGTTGGAAAAGCAAATTTGGCAAGATGTTTTTTGTCTCTAGTGAATTTTTTGTTTGACTAAAAACTACCCTTTTCCAATTAATTAAATGCTAATGAATGTTTGCAAGGATAAATCAATGCCATTTTATTGCTCTGTAAAACATCACTAGCTCATGAGCTCAACTTCACTGCTGATGTTTAAGTTCATTTCAAATAACATCTCTACGTTATTTTAGTTAACTGTCTTAGAGAAAGCTTTTATTTGGAACTCAGGGGGGCAACACTTACATGTCAATATAAGTGTGGTTGTTTTGTTTGTTTGTTTGTTTGTTTGTTTGTTTGTTTCTGTGTTAGACTGATGCTCTTCATTTCACCAATATAAAATGAATAGCTCCATTCATCACACTTCCACTCTCATACTAGCCCAAAGCACCTGCCACAGTGTCAGGACAGCCCCAGCTCTGCTCACTCTGCACATTTCTGAAATGTGATGATTTTCCCCTTAACCTCCAGCTAGAGCCCCTTACCACAACTTTAGCAGAGCCTGATGTCAGCAGAAATTTTGGTATGCTTTGAATAAGGATGACAGAAATTGAGCTAAGAAACTATGCAGAAGTGGTGGCACTTATGTGACTCTTAGTAGCCTAAAAGAAATATGAGTAGCCTGAAAGGAAGTAAGGTAGTGGCCAGATGATATGGTTGTAATAAGTGAATATACTCTTGAGCGCATGGCATTATCATCATCTGATCAGTTGAAACATTTCTAACTTCCAAGAAAATCCCACTATTTTGCATCACTACCTGCCAAATTCAGTAAATTGATTGCATTTACATCCAGCTCTTTTTTTTCAAGCAGCATAATTATCCCACTCAAGTTTATTTCTTCATCCTAACCATCAAATATGCAATTGATCTTTTAGGGTGTTACCTTCTTGCACAGTTTAGAAAGCTACAATGTGGATTAATTTAGAAAGCAACAATGTGGTCAATATTTGAGCTAGGCACCTAAGCTCCTTTTATAGACAATGAATTAAAATGGCCACATTCAGTGTGTATTCATCTGGACTAGTTTGAATGTCTACATTAGGATATACCATGCCATAAGATTTCACCCTCGCCTGAATGTAGCTTTGGCTGACTACACTGAATGTAGGCAGATAAATGACCACATGTGCTCAGTAAATACAATTCTGTTTAGAAAAATGATGCCTTTCAAGGCCTTTCAAGTCCTGTCACATAATTCAGTAGAACGTGCTCACCAGATAGATATATTTGCTAATATATCTCAATTCTGTTTCTAAATATCCAAGCCATTAAATTACCAAGATATAAAGCAGGATGTGAATTTACAGCCTGTCAGCCCCAACTCCACCGCTAGTGCTGGCATACATGCTGACCTTACTGCAGCTGACTTCTCAGTGGTGATGGGGTAAGGAACTTTCCATTTACTGCACAGTATGAACATGAATGGTGGGAGGCTTCACAAGCAGCTGGTGCATTGCAAACACAAATCTTAATTTACTTGCCACCTCGTAACTTGTGCAACTACACTCTGGACTTTCAGAGTTATTCCCTTCGCTGACTCTGCAGACAAAAACACTATGTCCTTCTTGCCCATCACTTCATGCCTATATCTTCTCCTTTCCTCCATGTAATGACCTTTTGAAGACAGGACAGAAATCCTTGTGAGTTTTGTTTTGTTTTGTTTTTTGTCTAGACTCGTCCAGTGTTTATCTTCAACAGAGCATTGACATGGTCCCAATATCATTCTTTCTGCAGCAGCTCTGCAAAGCACAGAAAGCATTTCTGACATGTAATTGTATGTGTTTTGTGACATGAAGAAACTTCTAACTAGTTCTTTTGAGTGCTTGACCTACACATTCCAGCACATATTTTGTTTTATGCATGTTTTATCTTCTTGGGTGACATAGCAACTTTCTGGAAGATCACAAATTAGATCAAACCGTGGGAACAGAAAGCAGTACAAAATTATTTCATTTACTGACTACAGAAAAGGACTGTGGCTTCTTTCATAGTTCTTTCTTAAGGAGACTTAATGTTTGTTCCTTCCTTAACAAAAAAAAATAATAATAAAAAAAAATCTGCAAGCTGAATCACTGCTCTGGAATTAACATTAATGTCATTTGGTCGCCACTGTCCTGAGAGAAAATGTCACATGTCCAGACAATATAGTTGAAAGAACAGCAAATTGTTACCATGCCACTAGGCTGAAATGGCTTCATTTTTCAGTTATTTTTAACTTAAAGTCAACTTTATAATTTTCTGTTTACTTTTTGATATAAATAAAACAGCTTTTTAACAAATGAGAAGGAAAGCTTTCTCTGAGAAAATGAGCTAGAATGTGAAACTCAGCTAAATAACCTTCTGTAAAGTAATGAAAGAGAACTTCAAAACAGAAATAACCATATTGAACCATATGGTTCAATATGAACCATGCTTAGTACATAATAACCATATTTAACCATATTTAGTACATATTTAAATATACTTTTTTTTAAAGTCTGCCGAGTATTTCAGTGCTACTCTTGTGTTTTAGCATTGAATACCCAGCAGGTTAAGGCACATGAGAAAGGTTTGCCTCTTTTGCTAATCAATATTCCTGTGAGATCACAGAAGTCCACCCCTTCCTAATGCTGGTAACCACTTGGTTGCAGACAGCAAGATGCAGATTCAGAGCATAAATGCAAGAAATGCCCATAGCTCCAGCTGCACCTGCATGGCTGTGCCTGAAGCCAATGCCTGGTGCCACCTAAGGGGCAGCATCCCGCTCCCATGCACGGGCCAGCAGTGTGGATGGATGCTCCAGACACTTCTCTCCTTGCTTTCTTTCCTATGTGCCTTCTAGAATGCCTTTTCCTGGATTAACACTTTAAACCAGCTCAGAAGTTGTTAATTTCCCATCTAACTGATTTTATTCCCTGGTGAGTTGCCTTCTGTTCTGCTTGCCGATGTCTTTCATTAGCGGGGCTGCATCGAGGTTCTTGCTGTCGCTTCCCTTTCCCATCCATTCTCAGAGTAACCGTGCGAGGCCAAGCCCTCTTGCGAAAGTCCGAGCTCATGCTTGGCCATCACGGTCAGATCCCCCTTCCCGCAGGAAGCGAACTTGTCCTTTCACAAATGACCTTTCTGAAATGTCAGGGAATCAACCTCCTTTCTTCTTGTCCACTGTTAAACAAATTATGGTCTACAAGGGTCATTTTCATGTGGGGAATACTGAATCATCACATTCCATATACCAGAAGCTGTTGCAAAATAAAAGTCTGTAATGAAATACAGCAAAATGGGCTCAATTACCGTGAAGCTCTGCAGTAACTCTGGTTCTCTCTCTCTCTCTTCATTATTGCAAATCACTGATTCTCTCCATTCTTTATATCTAAACATTGGTAAATAGCTTTCTCAGTGATTCATGATGAACGTTTTGTATTTTAAAACCTCCAGAGCAGGAACTGACATTCATTATGCCTTTATTTGTATAGAAGCCCCCAAAATTGGTTGTTTTCAAAATCAGCACACCTTCGTCTACCAGTTTTGTTTCCATGGTGTAAATTTCACAGTAAATTAGAAGGAAGAAAGTTTTGCAACACAACATCTCTCTTTCATTTGACTGATCCTACAAGAAACAAAAACTGAAGTTCAAGCTGCAATACATGAACATTTAGTACATATCTAAAAGTCTGTTCAGGATCTTCTAAGTCCACTGGGACTGAATTGCAAAATGCAGTGATTAAATTCAATGACAACCCTGACAGCGTTTTCTTTCATGCACGTCATTGGACAGGGGACAATGTATATACAATATTGCAAATATTTTCTGGGAAGATTTCCTCCAGGCTTCCTAAATTTCTGACCTCTGCTCCTCCCTGTAAATAGCTTTTGCACATGGCTGTGCTGGCCACAAGGACTGTGCGAGACCTCTCCCAGTCAGCTGGAGTCACAGGAAGAGCGGAGCGGGGACTGCCTATTTGGGAGTGTATCCTGACATTGGTAGCTTTGTAATGTGTCCGAATGGTAAAGGAAGTCCTGTACAAGAACAAAAAGGAATATAAAATTCCTTGTTGGTCTTCAAGATATTCCATCCACCCACTTTTTCCTTTTTGTTTCACATGCTCCCTCTGAGCTGTTTTGCCATAGTATGCCATGCATGTATGCTATGCATGTTCCCATAAGCCTTGTAGCTCCAGCCTGTAAATCTAGTGGCAGTAAGGGGCAATTGTGCCATGCAGAGTTCCAGTGCCCCCCAGCAAAATGTGAAGCCTTCTTCTGGAGAGACATTTGGGCCAGAACACATTTCTGCAATACTTTTTCAGGTGAGAAAAGGGAGCACCAGAGAAAGTGCTTTGTGAGTTACCTAAAATATGACAGCCAGGTACAACATATTCCCATAGGCTTACCTCTTTTTTTTTTTTTTTTAACCTGGAAATATAATCCAGACACAATTTCACAGCTTTGTAGAATTTTCTAGGACTTCTGAACCTCCAGGAGCACAACCAGAGTAGTAGCATGCATGGCATATTTTACACAGGGGTATTCAGGACTCTAATAATTGAGTTGTGCTGTATTTGACTGAACCTTTCAAATTGATTGTCTTTACTTAAATCTCCTTAATGACCTTTGCAGAAGAGCACATGTTCTTAGGTCATTTGTTAATGAAGAGAGGACATACTTGTTCAACAAAAGATTTAACATAAAGAAAGTAGAGTAAAAGCTTACATGTCTGAGTTAACAAAGGTTAATAAAGCTAATCCAAGCTTTATTAATCCAAGGTTAATAAAGCATAAGCCAAGATGTGAACTGGCTGAAGAATTGCACAAACTGTCATAATATTAACTAATTCTCCAGCTCTGTCTCTAGCCTCGTGATGAACAAGTCCCAGAAGGATTGGTTACCTTGTCTTTATTACAACTAATATTAAATAGTCCACCCAAGTGTCTCAACAAACAAGTGATTTAATAATAACCAGGAAAGCATGGGGAAGGGACACCGGCACTGCCCTGCTCTCTTCCTCATTTTCCATTCCTTGTTTACTTCTTCCTCCCTACCAGACAAAAAGATGGGAGTGCAACCCCAAACAATAGGGGTGGTATTTTATATATGAATTAGAGATACAACTGTGTCCCATGCAATGCCAGCTTTGGAGTATTACAACTCCCTGCAGAAAGCTATGCACAGGTTCAATAATTATAACCATAACCAGCATTTTGTCAAAAGTTACAACTGAAAACGTACATTCATTCTGTCTGCTGTGTGCTGCCCCAAAAATGTAAGCAGATATGAACCAAAAAGTCATTTTATATGTCTCAGGTGGGTGAGTGGCTTCTGGAATTGGTTTTCCTTTCATAATTCTGTTCTCTTAATAGTTCTGTCAAATTAATCTCCTTTGGCTTTTATTTACTTCAATATAATAAAGAAGTGACCTTTCCAGTATGCAGAATCCATGGTTTACTTTCTTTGTGGAAGGAACTGAAATGTTTCTTCCCAGAACCTCTCAAGATTAAATTGAAACTAGAGCCAACTCAAATCCCTAAAATTGAATTTGAATAATTTTTCTATGTTCTTCGCAGATGTGTGAGATACTTTTCATCCATTTTAAAGGTTCCTTCCCAGATTTCTACATGTGGGAAAGGATAAACTCGCTTAAGTATTTAATTAGATTTTAAAACTTTGTAGTATGATGGAATTTTTAACTAGATAAAAATCTTATGCAAGAGCATAAGAATAGATACTGAGATGGTGTTCTAAAAAAAAAAAAAAAAAAAAGACTACCGTGCATCTTTTAGAATGGATGAAATATTATCTGTAATTTCCAAAAAAAAAGGCTGTTTCATGGTATATGTTCATTTGTACTCACTCAATCCCTTTATAGTTAAAGATAGGTAAATCAAGAAGAAGTCAGAAAAGGCTTCTTTTTCCTGACCTTGTACCTTGGAGCTCACACTAGTTCCCGTTTAAATCATTATTCTAGTGCTTCTAATCAGCAGCTTTCAATTTGAGGCAGGTAACTAACAAAAGTATGGCTATTGCGAACATGGCTAGATAAGGGTTTGCACCTCCATAGGATAACAGAGATTCACTGATTTTAAAAGACTGAAAACTGCTTATGTGGAGAAAGCTGCATCTGTAGTAGCCAGCTGCGACTGGTGTAGGAAAATGAGCTGCTACTTGCTCAGATGTGTGTACCTTTTGTCAACAGGAATCATTGCGTGTGTACTCATATAAGCTTTATTTCTTCTCAATCCGTTGAATTGAAAAATGGAAATATGTTGGCCTTCTAAATGGCAATAATCCCCAAAAGCAGACTTCCTTTACAAGTACAGAAGCTGTATGAGGTCAGGCTTGGTTATAAGTACAAGAGAGATCATCTTCTGTGGTGTCAGCTCAAATACTAATCCATGGTATCCTTTGGTAATGCACCTAACCCATCAGTTCTGTCAAATTAATCATAACGGTATAGCAAAAGATCTGCATGATCAAGGATCCATACTGGTGACTTGTCCCTGAGGAAGAACATGTAATTCACTCTTCATACTGGTTCATTCCTAGTCTTTTTCCCAGAAAAATAAAATTAATAATAATAATAATAATAATAATAATAATAATAATAATAATAATAATAATAATAACAATAATAATAATAAATAAGAGAAGAGAAGAGAAGAGAAGAGAAGAGAAGAGAAGAGAAGAGAAGAGAAGAGAAGAGAAGAGAAGAGAAGAGAAGAGAAAAGAAAAGAAAAGAAAAGAAAAGAAAAGAAAAGAAAAGAAAAGAAAAGAAAAGAAAAGAAAATAAAAGAAAAGAAAAGAAAAGAAAAGAAAAGAAAAGAAAAGAAAAGAAAAGAAAAGAAAAGAAAAAAATATTTGCACTGAGTTTTGTACTTTGTTTGGTTATCTCAGTTTCTCAGTATGGACTTGTTTGATATTATATAATGGGGTTTAAAATATAAAAACTACCAAAACTATTGTGACAGCATTTTTCCACAAAAACAGTATGAAAAATGATATTTATTTTTTTTAACTAGAAGTACACTATGTTTCAGTCATGGTGTTTATTTTGTAGTTTGTGATAATAAGACAACTCAACTTCTCAACTACAGGTGAGAAGCTCAACATGAGCCGGCAATGTGTGCTTGCAGCCCAGAGAGCCAACCACATCCTAGGCTGCATCCAAAGCAGCATGGCCAGCAGGGCAAGGGAGGTGATTCTCCCCCTCTGCTCTGCTCTCATGAAACCTCACCTGGAGCCCTGCATTCAGCTCTGGGCCCCGCAGCACAAGAAGGACATGGGTGTATTAGAGGAAGGCCACAAAGATGATCAAAGGGCTGGATGGAGTATCTGTCCTATGAAGACGGGCTGAAGGAATTGGGGTTGTTCAGCCTGGAGAAGAGAAGGCTCCAGAGAGACCTTAGAGCATCATTCCAGTACCTAAAGTCAGCCTACAGGAAAGTTGGGGAGGGACTCCTTATTGGGGAGTGTAGTGATAGGAAAAGGGGAATGGTTTTCAACTAAAGAGGGTAGGTTTAGATTAGGCATTAGGAAGAAATTCTTCCCTCAAATAGTGGAGAAGCACTGGCAAAGAAGCTGTGGATGCCCCATCCCTGGAGGTGTTCAAGGCCAGGCTGGATGGGGCTTTTGACAACCTGATCTGGTGGGAGGTGTCCCTGCCCATGGCAGGGGGGTGGAACTGGGTGGTCTTTAAGGTCCTTTCCAACCCAAACCATTCTGTGATTTTGTGATTTTCTGTGTGGTTGACAAATACATTTTGAAACTGTGTCACAAGTGGGCCTATCCTTTAATAGGAGAATAAAAGTTCGCCTAAAATCAATTAAACATTGTTTGGTAGCTTGTCTACTGCTTTCTGAATACAAAGAAATTAGGATTAGGATATCTTCGTGTTCACTTCTTCAAGTCCCCACGCTGTCTTATTTCACTTCTCAATGACAATCTCAATGACATTAAATGAAGTTGAACGACTGCATTTCTTGGAGAGAGACTACATTCATTTTTTAATTCTTTCTTTCCAGGCATGGGTGAGAGTGGAAAAGGAAGTAAGCTGTTGTAGGAAGATGGGATAGGATATATTTTACACTATTTTTAAACTGTTGCATTATATATTTTATACTGATGTTTTTATCTTTTTTTTTTTTATATAAATATACATCTATTTGTTCATGTTTTCCTATAATTTTTGCTTTGTGAGATATTAATGCTGTTGCAGAATGACCTGTGAAAATCTAGCTGCATTTTAAAAATACTTTCATTAGAACCTGCTTCATTAGAATGTCTTGTTAAATGGTGCTTTGTGCCATTTAAGCATTTCTCTCCAGAAAAGACTATCAATTTACTATTACTGTCATTAATGCAGTGAGTACCACAGAGCATACAAAACACATGTGCCTTGGTGACACTGCATTTGGAATGGTTTTCAAATACTTTGGTTCACGGATCTCAGACATACTGTCACAGCCCCATTATTTAAACCACCATTGTGTCATTTCAAAATGATTTTTTTTCCCTTGTGATGAGCCTTGTGATGTTGGCAGTCAACAGAGAATTATTTTTAAACAATGTTTGAAATGGCTTGAAGAGTGTCATTAGAGTTGCTCTACCAAACCAGCTCTGGAAGGGAACTGTTAATGATAGGGAAACCTGCATGCAACATTTCAACCTATGTGGATGCCATACCCTAATGGTGTTGTCTAATAATTTTCAGGCTCCACTGTTAAATAGAAATACCATCCCCAAAAGGCAGAAATGCAGGCAGAAATTCATGACATTCAGTATCAGCCTCCTTCTCTTGAGAAGTCATTCTACCTACTCCAGACAAAACACTTTTTTCATAGAGTAGCAGCAAATGTTCGAGTAGTGAATACTGATTTGAGAGTTCATTCCCATGTATTCATTTTGTCATGCACAATGTAGTCACTTTGCTGGAGTTTATGTATGGTGTTTCCAGATGACATTCATCAGAATCTGCTCTTCTGGAATGAAAAGAGATTCTGTTTATTTTCTCTTGAAGAGATTGACTACACTGCAGGAGTGATAACTAACCCAGCTTCACACATCATAACTGTTCCTAAATAAATGCTTTTTTATTACTTTTATCAGGGCCAGCCAGGACTCCTTGGATCACAGGGGTTCCCTGGACCACCAGGATTGATGGGGATCCCAGGTGTGCAAGGTCCCAAAGGTCACAAAGGTGAAAGAGGACATCCAGGAATAAGTGGACCCAAAGGAGAAATGGTAACTTTTGAATATCAGATGTTTTAGCTAATGAGCAAAATACTAGACAGAACATCATTTTAATTGTGCTGTTTCACTCTAGGGGCTAAGAGGAGTCACTGGATTCCCAGGGGCAGATGGCGTTCCTGTAAGTATCCGGTTACCTCATGTTTAAGAAACTACCAACTGCAAATATTGCAGACTGGTTTAATGCCTTTGTACTTTAATTAAAGTCTCTGGGCTGAATTCTGCATCAGCCACATACGCGCTGTTAAACTAAGGGCATTTGCTAAAGTAAGTGGAACTGCAGATGCACAGCAAAAGAATAGAATCTGTGTTCCCGCTCATTCCCTCTGATAATTAAGGTCCGTTTGCTTTGTCCTTTGGAGAAATCCTCTTGTAAAAAGGGACAAAAACAGAAGGAAATTTCTTGTGTCCCTGGAGGTTACCCAGCTAAGTGTGTTCTTTTGTAGGAAAGAGCTGTGAGATAAGTTCTCCACATCTCCTAGGCTAGTGAGCAAAGGACACCAGTGGGTCATGCCTTAATTATTTCAGAATTGTAAAGTACATAGAAAGACCAATAAATGTAAGAATACTAACCATTGTTATTTGGTTTATATCTCATAAAGCTTGCATGAGATGGTCTTAAAAAAAACTATTTATCTCAAAAACTTTGAACAAATTGTCCAGGTCCATGAAACTGAAGCGTTCAAAGAGGAAAACTGGGTAAAGTTCACAGCACAGTATTTTCCCAGCTTACACTCCTTTACATCTTGTGTCATAAAATAACAAAGAAATCTGAGTCACTGGAATCCCTGGACAGAGTTCCCAGGCTTGGGTTTCCTTTGTAGTGCTCTCTGACACCGGGGCCTCACTCTGCAACCCACACATCCACATCCACTCTACTTTCACCCTTTTTGTTTCCTAAAGAGCTCTGTATCGAGTTTCAGAGCTTTCTCTCACACACTCTTCTTCCTCTCTCTCCTTATCACCCTTAAAGGAAGAAGAAACCTTCTGTAGCCAAGGATCTCATTCGCCCCACCACATCATTGAGTTGTTTCTCAGTGCTCTGTCTTCCTGCGAGTAAATCACTCTCCTCTGAAGCTCCATGTTACTATAGCTGGACCGCTTCTGCTACCTGAGCAAGTTTTCTTTTTTAGCCCTGTTTTCACAACCTCTGCAATTGCATTGTGGGGGATAAATGCCTTCAGATACTATTTGAACCCGCATGCATCCTCAAGCCCTCCACCCTTCCCACTTGATTATGTTCTCCAACCAGTTTTCTTAGGCCAAAGCACAACGCTGACCACGGCAAGAAGAGAAGGCAAATAGGCACATATATGAACTGTAACAGCAAAGTGCTGGGATGTGGGGCTAAAGGCCAAGAGAGGAGGGTGACAAACCTGGGTCTGTTCTGGAGTGAGGAATATGAGTATTTGATGAAGCTAGGTGAGGGCATGGACAGATCTCTTTTTTCTTCTAAGAAAGTGAGCAGAAGCAAAAAGAAAGCCCTTGCTTTAAGTAGTGAAGAAGGAAGAAAAGTATTCTATTTATGTTAGTTTCTGTGTTGTTTTTTTTGCTGACTGAGCCCCCTGGAAGAAAGCTGCTCAAGGGCAGATTAGCTTCTCATCAATCCCAGTGCAAAGCAATCATAAGTATAATTTAGGTGAACATAGGCACTGCAATGGAAATTCCTTTTAAGGCAGGAGTAACTTTTTCCTGCTTTCCTGAGGCTCAGTGTGGAACTTTAGTATCCCCAGCACCCTTGGTTTGAGCCCACCTGATCTCTTCCCATCTCTGTACTTACAGCTTCATCATGGCACCCAACCTAGCTCCAAAGGCATCAGTGACTTTTTTTTCCTAGCTTGGAAGCTCTTCAAAGCCAGTAATGAACCTTTCTTCCCACTCCTCCAGTGTGAAGCACTGAAATTCTTAACAATCTCAGTTCTTGGTGGCTCCCTGCACAGCAGTCTCATCTGGCTTAGTTCTCTGGTTAACAGAGACTGCATTGAACATAGCTTTCTTACCCTTTCTGAAAGGTCCTTCACTACTCATTTTTTTCATACTGTCTGGGGCATCTGGTTCAAGCTGCAGCTATATTAAAAAAAGGCACTGTCTGTTTCTTTCTTTGAAAATCATAGTTTCCCATGGATCCAAGCCTTGGGCTTAATGTGAGAATGTCTAAATACTGTGTGACTACAGGAAAAGGAAAACTAGAAACAGATGGATAGATAAACACTTTTTTTTTTTCCTCAACAGGGTCATCCAGGGCAGCCAGGATCAAGGGGGAAACCGGGTCATGATGGCTGTAACGGGACAGTAGGTGACCCTGGAGACTCAGGAACTCCTGGATTCTCTGGTTTCCCTGGTACCATTGTAAGTAGATGACAGCAAATGGATACCTAAAATGAAGATCATTACTGAAGTACTTGTATTTCATGCAAGTGTGTGTTGGAAACTGATGGGCCCTTTTGGCCCAGCACAGCATCCTTGTGGACTTACCCAGATGACCTTCATAACACTTAGGGCTGGAAGGTCTGCCATACCTATCATGTAGGTCCTGCAGGGTCATTGCTTCAAGAAATCCTGTACAACTTTATCCAAAAGCAGTAAAAGAATATCAGACTCACAATTTCTGATGAAAGTAACCTTTTCCTTCCCTATCCATGCCCAACATACTGGCTTGCCATAGCGCAATATGTAGGATCATGCTGCAATGAGCACTGGAGCTCCTTGATTTACCAGCCTATGTGTCAGCCCTAAGTAGCTGCAGCCATGGCTCTATCTGGCAGGTGCCATCCCATAATATCACTCCTAAGTAACAGGGAGTTCTTTCCCCTGTATTTTAAATCCATTCCTAAAGGTACCACAAGGGTTTATAATTTGTTTGTGAACCACAGCTTTCCAGAGTTTGACATACACGTAGTCTCTGCCTTCAAACAGTTGTACATATATGCTCATGAAAAACCTTACAGATATTTTGCATTACTCGTAACTGTTTATGCATTCACAGATGATATGAAAGCTTACTTTTCCTTTTTTTTTCGGTCACATCCAGGGAGTCCAAGGACCAAAGGGCCAGAAGGGGGAGCCATATATACTACCACCGGACATTGCCAGACAATACCGGGTAGGTGTGTCACTCCCTCAAGCTGATGAATTTTCAGTCAATGCTCAATACTGTTTTTAAAACAGGTGATGGAGAATGAGTTTCCCTTACATTCTGGAAGACACATTCCTAGAGACCCACTTAAATTCTGTGTAGGTTTTGCCAGGCAGCTTCTTCTGTCTCTGGTTACAGTTAAGCCTATCCAGGGAGGAAATGTCCACTCTTTTACTTGCAAGGACTTACAGTTTGCAGGTGGATTGCAGAGGTACTGGACAAGGACATAAACCTGTTGATTTTAAAACATTTGTAACATTGTACTTTTAAATAAAAGTGGTAAATGTTGTAGTTCAAGTATTATCCTCTTTATTCGATGACTACCCATATATCATTCCTGGTAAAATAATTCCTTTCTCACAGTTTTCTCCACTGAATGATTCCATTTAATATTATGATCCTTTCTGTATAACTTCCATGTAGGAATTTGGTTGACTTGTGATAATATATGCTTCAATGTATTATTCAGTTATTTAGTTATCCCCAAGTATTCTTCTGGGTTCCCTTACTCTATCTAATCCTAAAAACTTGTTCTGTGATCACTTGAGTCTTTTTCTCATATATATGGTTTTGTATAAGTTGAAAATATCAGATAATGATAAGTGGTTATATACACTGTTAGAGTATAAACTGTGACAAATTTAAGTACAAAGCTACATTAGAACTGTACTCAGCACTGGGATCTGCTAAGTTCATTTAAGTAAATTTTATGCCAGTGATGAGTGCCAAAATATATTTGTCTTTTGACTTTTTTTAATGGAATCTTTTCCTTTCAGAAACTTTAAGTTCTGTTCACTCATTAGTAGTAATTGGAGAACTACTCAAGTATTTATAGTCAAGAATAGGTACTGGCACCTGTATTCATTTCAAAAAGTACTTGGTTCCACAGATCATTACATTAACTAAACTCAAATTATCTAGACATATTAAAAAAAAAAAAAAAAGTTAAGATGATTGAAGGTGTCTGGACTGAATGCTGTATTATTTATGGGCTTGAAAGGTCTTTGCACTAGAACATTTTTGGATCCAATTTCCAAAAACATTTCAACATGTACTGCAGTTAAAATATGTGGTCACTGAAAACGGTATGTTCCAAGAGCTTCTCAGTGACTCAGAAGAGAATCAAAATGATTTGGTAATTCCCATGCAACTCATGAAAAATTAACTTGTACATTTCAGCTTATGTTGTATCCCTAATTAAGCTACTGATTAGATGGGTCTTTCAAAAAGGAATTAAACATTCCGTCTCAGTCTTGCAGTTTGGATCCCTAACTTCACTAACCATCTTTGTACCTTCCAAGTATATTGTATGTAACTATACTATATAAAGTATAAAATCAATCTATGATAAAACACATTATCTCAAATTATCTCAAAATATTCACTGAATGTATCTGTATATAAGGATTTATATGGAATATATACTATGATTTTTAAATAGCTTTTGGAATAAGAAAAAGCTAGTAAGAAAATATTTTATTCAATTTTGTGTATAGTATTTACTGCATTTTTTACTTCTTTGTTTTCTTTAGGGAGAACCTGGGGATCCAGGATTCAGTGGTTTTCCTGTAAGTAATAGTACAGCAAATGTGATAAAGTGTCAACAGTAACTGATATCAAAACAACATGAATTGATGTTTTGGGTTTTTCTTTTTTCAATTTAAAGGGATCTCCAGGTATACTGGGTGTTCAAGGACCTATTGGTCCAAGAGGACAACGAGGAAGACCAGTAAGTATGCTTAAAATATTTTCTGTAGGAAATTAACCTAATGAAAGAATCATCTCAGCAATATTCATTATGTTGAACTGTAGCATAGCAAATGAAGAGAAAAAATGAATTTAGAAATAGCAAGGAGGTGTGCTTGGATAGAAAACCTTGAAAAAAGTACTAAGACAGTGGTTCTACAGTGATGAGTATTGCACAAAGAAGTATACTTTCTTTCACCATGTATTACCTAAAGGTCTTGATTTATATTGTATTTCTTTAACCTCCTTGAAAGAGTTTTCTTTGTAGAGATTATTTATTGCAGTCCATTTAAGAATCTACGCCCCCCTACTCTGAGATATCAGAATCTAAATATGTAATCTTTTCTGCTCATGAAGGATGTGGTTATCAGCTATTCATCCTTCCTACAGGAGATTGAATAGATAACTTTCTTTATTAGTTTTTAGAAGACCATTTTATTTTTAAACTTTTTTTCAGTATTTTTTTCAAAAGTCAACATTTACAGCACTGGAGTTGACAACTGGTACTGACTATTTCTTTGGAAATATTGTGTTCTCTACAGATATCATTTTCTACATTTCTTGTTTACCATGGTTAACGGTTTTATGGGTGAAAAGCAGATATTCAAATTCAGTTTATTTTGTTTTATTTAGGCTTGCTTTATTTTCCTGTAAGAAACTTTATAGCACTTACTTACTTTTTCATCTTTTTATTTGTCAACATTTACTTCAGACCTTCTCTACATCACTAATTTTTGGGGAAAAAAAAAATCAAATTCAGGGCTTCTTACAAATGACCTCCATAACCTTTTATCAGGGACACCCAGCCTCCTCCCCCCAAAAAATAAATTAAATAAAATATAAAATAAAATAAAATTCTAGGACTAAATTCACAGCATGCTAAGCCTCTCCAAAATTAATTTTCTGCAGTGTCTGCTTTATCACTGCAGGTAAGCTGCATCTTACCTTTCTCTTCTGAACCTCCTGAAAGAAAATCTTCTCAGTCCTTTACTTTGTTCCTAGAGTGAACTCATTAGTTTCATGAGCCTCACACAGAAGACCCAGCCTACTATTCCCAGGACACTGTGTTGGATGTAAGATGTAAAGAGTGACATGAACAGTGCATTTTCTAAGCCTTATGAGTACATCCCTCTGGTTACAATCATCTCAACATCTCTTTTGAACACTCTGCCACAGTAGATGGATACCCACCATCTCCACTATTAACAAAATAGTTCAAACTATCTTTATCATCTCTGAAACTGTGATTGACCTGTGGGAGGGACCTGGGAAATGCTTCCAGGTTTGCACCGTTCCTCATCCTTGAGTCCTAGATCCCACATGAAGGCAAACGTGGCTCCTCCAGAGGCAGCATGCCCGCACGGTGCATCTGCCCTGTAGATTAGGCAACAGCTCACAGACTCCTTGACTAACCAAAACTGATTTAGCATTGTTTTGTCAGAACCAGTCTACTGTGTACTTACACAAAGACACATAGCAAAGGAGAGATATATAACAAGTTTAGGTCTCGCCTGACCATCATGATCTTTTTTTCTGTAAGTTTGGGTTGATGTTGCATAACCCAGGTTGTACCCCCTTTGGGGCTCAGCAGGTGGTCAGTTCCATCGGCAGCTGTCTCACTTTTATTATTCCTCTTATTCACCATCTCCTTCTCTGAAAAGCTCATGCTTCTTATTCACCCCACCTCTCCCACATTTGACAGTTTTTAATGCTTAGGATCCTTTGGAGCCTATTAACTACCCTAGTTGACTGAAGCACTGTAGGTTTTCTGTCCAATTAATAGCTTTCCTTACTGCTCTTCTTGTAAGACTATATTGTAAGACAAGCATTTATGTCTGTTCTAGTTTCATTTCCCACCATCTTCTTTTTTCATTCTGTAATATACCAAATTGGGAATCTGATATACACTCATGGTAGTTTAACACCCTTTAAACACCAATGCAGTACCAAGACACTAGTCCAGTGAAGTGGTTAAAGATGTGCTTAACTTTAGGTCTGAAGTTAAAATGTTACTAGGTCAGGATCCAAAGCACAAGTTCTTATTACTTGAAATAAAACAGAATTTCATTAATTTCAGAATTTCATAAACCAGGAGACTTTTATTATGTTAGGAAAGATTATTATATGATTTAGAAGAGTATTTTTCAGAGCAGTAAACACAGCTAATGTATCAAGGATAGTACATTGAGCACTAAGGATTACACTATTTTCCAAATACATGCTTTTATTTCTGACATAGAGTAACTGACCTGCATGCATTGATTACAAAGTGACAAGTAACTTGCTCTCACATATTCTGTTTCCCTAGGGACCACCAGGGCCCCCAGGACCACAAGGACCACAAGTAAGTCTTTGTTTCAAAGCTGTTCATGTTGATTTTGTGTCACTAAGGTTTATCCAAGACCCACTTGGAGGCAGTAAAATAAAGAACCACAGGCTGATCCAAAGGCTGTGTAGCACAAGACCTTCTGTGTTGGCTGCATACCACAAGAAGTTAATCTTACACTGGGATCGGCTGCCCTGAAATGATTAAACCAGTTCTAGAGCCAGATTTAATTTGCTACTGTAGTCACAGTAGCTTCCCATTAACAAAGAATCCTTGCAGTCTGCACAATATTCAATTGTATCTCAGTGGAAAAAAAAATAAATATATAAGTTAATTGTTCTGACCCACCTAGGTATTTTTATTTAATGTTTGGTTCCGTAAAAAAATTGCTAAAGTACTTGATCTTTTCACAACATTACTCAGCGAATGACTCAAAGTCTGTTATAAGAAACACTGGTAACATGAGATTTCAATTAGAGTCATCTTTCTGATGTTTACATCTATAAAAATACTTCTAAATCTCTAAAAATACTTTGAGGTAAAACTAGATTATTACTTGTTACTCTTCTTCAGTGGCATCCTACAGAGTTCTAAGTCTGAAAAGGCCCTTCAGTGTGTTTAAATTTGAATTTTGCATTTGAAAACCAGGTTGTACTTTTAGTAAATCTTGACCTATTGCTTTTGCAGGGCAACAGGGGCCTTGGCTTCTATGGAGAAAAAGGCGAACAGGTAAAGAAAAACTGATGAATTAGTATCACTACAGGACAGGATGATGTTGTTTGCTATTTATAAAGGAACCTATTTTAAATACACTATCAGTTGGCAACTATATTACATTATTATAATAGAAAAACAAACATAGTTTTGAAAGCTATATTTGATAATCTCCATAACAAATGTCATAACTGAACTAATTTTTACATCTAACTTTTACATTAGTCTTGGTCCAACTGTGCCTTCATTTACACCAACACAAATCAGAGGTGACATTTCTGAAATGTGTAGAGCCAGACTCCTTTATATAAAGCAATAGCCTTTAAAGTTATTCTGGAAGCATACAGGGCAAGAGCACATATTGCTTTATGTTTATCACAGCACAAAGTAAACTTGTTTCTTGCTATCAATTTATTTAGAGGTTTAGAATTGTATTCTTAGCAGGGGAAAATATGCATCCCTCTTTTTCTACTCATCATTCATCCTATTCATCAGCCAGAGATGATCAACAACTTGACAAGGTAT